>NC_090765.1:57537493-57539993 GCF_036898095.1 Palaemon carinicauda | reverse complement strand
TTATTATTATTATTATTATTATTATTATTTTAATCGTTTTTATAATTATAATTGATTTCTCTGATTCTCATTGCCGTAAGATATACGCTTTGGTGTACACTCGGGCACACTTTTATGTTATTTCTCTTCCTCTTGTTTTGTTAGTATTCATAGTTTATAAAGGAGATATTTATTTTAATGTTACTGTTTTTAAAATATTAAATTTTTCCTTGTTTCCTTTCTTCACTGGGATATTTTCCCCTGAGCTTATGGCATTCTGCTTTTCCAGCTAGAGTTTTAGCTCAGCATATAATAATAATAATAATAATAATAATAATAATAATAATAATAATAATAATAATAATAACAAATGCAGCCGTTTCTAGCTCAGAATATTTTCACTGAGTTTAGGAAGTGGGCCGTAATATTGTATATTTTTATAATTATTATTAGAATTCATTAAATTATATTTATGTCGATTCCATAAAGTTTGCAGTGATTTATTGAATTTCGTATTTTGAAGGCGAAGTTGTTAAGCAAAAGTCAATTGCTCGTTAAGAGTTTTTAACGTGATTTATAAATTTTCCTTTCAACCAGAACTGGTTGAAGCTAGATTCAGACTGACCTGTAAAATGTCCCGGATGTACTGTTATCTTCTGATGGTCTTAAGTCGAGGAGACTGTTGTGAAATAAATTATCTTCTGGTGGTCTTAAGTCGAGTAGAGTGTTGTTAAATAAATTATCTTCTAGTGGTCTTAAGTCGCGTAGACTTGTGAAATAGATTATCATTTGATGGTCATAAGTCGAGTAGACTGTTGTTAAATAATATGCGAAGAATTATGATTAATGAATGGTTAGAATTTAAAGGAAATAGATCATGAGATTTTTTTTTTCGAAAAGACGTGCATTTTCAAAATAGGATTTTTCTCCAACTTGTTCTCTTCATAAGATGAAAATTGTAATAATTGCAAGAACCCAATGAGTATCAGTTCATTAAGAAAAAGAACAAAATGAGTATTATAAATACTGTATTAGGAAAAAAACAGGAATTAACAGAATAGTTGGTCAAGCAATATATCAAAAAGCATATTGTAAATATTAGAATAAACAGGAATAAACACAATAGTTGGTTAAGCAATATAGCAAAAATCATATGATAAATATTGAAAGAAACAGGAATAAACAGAATGATTGGTTAAGCAATATATCAAAAAGCATATTATAAACATTAGAAGAAACAGGAATAAACACAATAGTTGGTTTATCAATATAGCAAAGTGCATATTGTAAATATTAGAAGAAACAGGAATAAACAGAATGATTGGTTCATTGATTGATTGATTTGAAGTTCTCTGGCATCCTGACATCGAAGGTCATTGACGCCGAGAATGGTTGGTTAAGCAATATAGCAAAAAACATATAAATATTAGAAGAAACGTGAATATACACAATAGTTGGTTAAGCATTATAGCAAAAAACATATAAATATTAGAAGAGACAGGAATAAAGAAAATTAAATCAAATTTTGGGGGGGTCCAGAATTCAGTTCAAATTTCCCAGAATTTTGTTATGTAATGGTAAAAATATAGTCAAAGTCACCGTGTTAGATCTTTGAGAATTTATCTTAAGCAATTCTATAAACCAAAATGGTATTGTTACAAATCCTACCACATCATTTGAGCTTAATATTTAACAATTCTGTGTCTCGTCAACTATCAGTAATCTCTGTATAAATTTCTTATGTTAATTTCTTCTTGTTTTAAACTTCCAGATTACTGCACTGCGTCTACTGCATCTCTGAGCCTTTATAGTAAGTAACTCTATGATTTCTGTATTTCAAAAGTTAAAACTTGCAGCGAATGTTGTGTAGAACAGGATGACATAGAGAGAGAGAGAGAGAGAGAGAGAGAGAGAGAGAGAGAGAGAGAGAGAGAGAGAGAGAGAGAGAGAGAAAAAAAAAAAAAAAAAAAACGTGTTAAAACTTAAAAATTTTTGCATGGAACAAATTTTGTGATAATTTGAACCCCAAAGGTTGTCATTGCCAATATAGTAATTTCAAGTTTCTCTTTTTAGTATTATATGACAGATCTACAATGTTAGAAAAAAAACCGTAATTCTAATCGGAAATTCTCTTTAAAAATCTACTTTTCTCAGCCGTATTTCACTAAAATACAGGCGACCGTTATTTTACCCTACTTCGTTATGATCTTCTACGGGTTGGTGACCGTAATATCACTCCTTTACGTCAATATATCGGTTTTTAAAACGGTAAAAAATCCTGGAATAAATGTTGCCGGATATTTAGCATTTTTTTAATGCAAATTTTAAAGCGTATTTCAACGTTGCTACGGATATTAAGATGTTTTATAATCATTAATTATTTCTTTCTCATATAGTTGATTTATTTCCTTATTACTTTTCCTCTCTGGGATGTTTTTCCCTGTTAGAGCCCTTGGGCTTGTAGCATCTTGTTTTTCCATCTAGGGTTGTAGCTTAGCTAATAATGATATCATTTATAATC
>NC_090765.1:57467493-57519993 GCF_036898095.1 Palaemon carinicauda | reverse complement strand
TCAAGGTCGAGAAATAAGCTGCCGCGGCGGAGGTCTGCGCTCTACTGAGTGCCCCTTTACTTATTACAATTATTATTTTTATAATTAATAGTAGTAGTAGTATTTATTATTATTATTATTATTATTATTATTATTATTATTATTATTATTGTTATTATTATTATTATTAACCAACGTACAACCCTAGTTTGAAAAGCAGAATGTTACAAGCCCAAGGGCTCCAACAGTAGAAAATACCCCATTAGGGAAAAGAAAATAAGTGACAAGCAAATAAACTATAAGTAACACTCAATGGAACAATAATAGTACCAGCCTACGTAAAAATCAAGTCATACCTTTTTATGCAGCAATGTTTAAAAGTGGCGATTTAGGTCAACATTTGTCATTTCCATTCAAATTCAAAGCATCCTGTTTCAAGTGTTTGAATTGTTGCCCAAGTGAAGCCGATCGGCACCGCAAGACATCCGGATTAAACAGAGGTCTCATTAACCTTGAAGTGGCCTACATTGGTCCTTTCTTTCTTTTCGGCGTAATGAATGATTGTACTAAAGCGCTTGTTGGTCCATTTGTCATTCTTCGGAAGCGTTTTCGTCATGCTTAATATTGGTGCGATGAGTGACATGCACGCATCTCTCGCTTGAGGGTACACTCGGGCATACTATTCTGTCTTATTTCTCCTCCACTTTTAAAAAAGAAAAATTATACTTTATATATGAAGGTCTATTACGCATCTCTTGCTTAAGGGTACACTCGGGCATACCATTCTATCTTATTTCTCTTCCACTTTTCTAAAAAAAAAATTATACTTTATATATGAAGGTCTATTATGCATCTCTTGTTTGAGGGTACACTCGGGCATACTATTCTATCTTATTTCTCTTACACTTTTCTAAAAAAAAAAAAAATTATACTTTATTTATGAAGGTCTATTACGCATCTCTTGCTTGAGGGTACACTCGGGCATACTATTCTATCTTATTTCTCTTACACTTTTCTTAAAAGTTTTTTATACTTTATATATGAAGGTCTATTTTGATGTTACTGGTCTTGAAATATTCTATTTTAATTGTTCATTACTTTTCTTGAGGAAAGCAGATAAGGAAATATATAGAATAGTGTGCCTGAGTGTACCCTCAAGCAAGAGAACTCTAACCCTAGGCAGTGGAACTTATCTCAACAGTATTTAATTAGTAAAGAGAATTACGTTTAAGTAATAGCAAAACCTTTTTTATAAATTTACTTTTATCATTACCCATTAGGTTGCAGAATGCTATACTCCCAAGGACTCCAACAGATAAAAGAACTCAGTGAGGAAAGGAAATAGAGCTATAAATAGAATTGTGTGCCTGAGTGTATCCTCAAGCAAGAGAACTCTAACCCAAGACAGTTGAACTTGTCTCAACAGTATGTAGTAAGTAAATAGTTAAAGAGGATACCTTTCTAGTAAAAGGAATATTTTTTTTCTAAATTTACTGGTATCGTTATTCATAAGGCTGCAAATGTTTTACGGGCGTATAAGAAATAGTTATTTATTTTTTGTTTTTTATTTCTGGCACTGAAAAGTGAGAAATCGTTGCACGTAAAGACAAATACTTCTGATACTTCTGAATCTCTGGGAGATGAGGAACTGTAGAAGATGGTGGAAGTTTCCAATAAAAAGAAA
This sequence comes from Palaemon carinicauda, assembly GCF_036898095.1. NCBI lineage: Eukaryota > Metazoa > Arthropoda > Malacostraca > Decapoda > Palaemonidae > Palaemon > Palaemon carinicauda. The sequence continues at coordinate 57,518,330 of NC_090765.1, read as the reverse complement.
CTTAAAAGATATTTTTGAAATATACATGGAAGGACAAGAGATCTAGAAAGTAAGACTTGTGGAAGGATGCGTAGATAAAAAAACAAATGTTTGATAATCAATCATAAAAAAACATTAGAAAAAATAAGTCCTGCTTTACAAAGTGGATAAATATCGTAGCAGGCTGTATAGAGAAAAGGTAATTATATAAAATTTGGAAAAATAAGTCATGCTTTACGAAGTTTGTAAATATCGTAGTAAGCTGTTGGCGTACTGTAGACCTATACAGAAAAGAATTATATGATGACATTAATAGAATTGACAAATCTGAAGCTCCTGTCCTAAATTTCATTATTTCTGATGATATAGGATAGTTTCATTAGGAGACATTTTTGACCTCAGCCAACGAAATTGGAAGGAAGTTAAGTTTTCGCTTGTGTGTGTTTGCTTGTTTGTTTGCGAATGGCTTCCTGACCACAATTTAAATCGTAGAGTAATGGAACTTGCTGGGATTAATTGTTATGTAAAAAGCTGGAAATCATTCAATTTTGGAAGGTCTAGGTCAAAGGTCAAGCAAAATTTCCAATTCACGTTCAGCCATAAGTTTGAACATCGTTGTCACAGAGACTTCATACTTGGTTTAAATTTGAGTGTATGAAAATGTGAGCCAATTAATAAATGGTAAGGTCAAATGTCAAGGTCAATGTCGAACAAAAGGTCGAGAAATAAGCAGCAGAGGTGGAGGTCTGCGCTAACAACGTTAAAATTGATCTGTCACATACAATCTCTCTCTCTCTCTCTCTCTCTCTCTCTCTCTCTCTCTCTCTCTCTCTCTCTCTCTCTCTCTCTCTCTCTCTCTGTATCATTTATCGTAATATCGTAATATATTTCGAATTGAATTAGACGCAATTCCCAAACGATCCAATACAGAAGTTAACAATTACTTCATAACTGCAAGCAAGCGGTAGTTACTCTACTCTAGTCTTATCTGTGCCTCAGCCAATCAGGAAGCTTCATTCCGCGTCTGCTACTTGTGATTGGCTGAAAACCTGCGAGACGGGTGAGAAAGGAACTACAAAACTGTCTTTTGGAGTCCGAGGAAAATCTGTCAGTTTGGCCAGTGCTGTCGCCATTTTAGCATGTTAAAAGTGTAAGTGCTCTAATAATAAGGAAAGAATTTACTTTTATATATTGGTAATGTATTAATTTGCTAGTTTTAAAGCTGTCTTTTGGAGTCCGTGGAAAATCTGCCAGTTTGGCCAGTGCTGTCGCCATCTTAGCATATTATAAGTGTAGGTGTTCTGATGATAGGGAAAGAATTTACTTTTATATATTGGTAATGTATTAATCTGCTAGTTTTGTATAGTGACCGAATTATAACTTTCCTTTTGGTGGTAATTAAGTGATAGGATGTGGTGTTGGATAGTTTATTTTACAATTTAAAGCAGATTAACACTTATTTCGGAAGGTAAAACTTTTCTTTCAAGGTATATTTGGTAAAGTTTTACTAGTGTACAGGGTATCATTTCGAACAGAAAATATAGCTTTTCCTGCAGAAAATAACGTGATTTAACCGAATTTGACCTTCATTACAACCGCAAACAATCATTAATCATTAATCCTTTGGATTTCTATTGATTTAATTCAGGTTGGCAGATTTCCCACAAGTGAATCTGGGGAACTGCAAGGTACAATCCTATTAACTAGGTATTTAAATAGTACCCTTTGGGTGATATCCGTGTTTCCTCTCGCATGGTAAATTCCTGGTTTTATTATATTTCTGGGCAGAACATTTTCTAATGAAAAATAATCCCTGTAGGAAAACTGCGTTTTTTTCGAAAACGACATTTATTTTTGGGGTTAATAAATAGTTGGTGAGATATACCCTAATATATTCGCCAATAGCAAGAGTTGTAAATTTATAGAAAAAATAACTTTTTCTGCAGTAAATAACTCCCGTTACCCTCCCCCGATTCCCTACCAACACAGATGGGAACCTGCAACCTTGGGTGGGCAAAACCAGGTAAGACATGATTATTGAACACTTTCGATATTCCAGTAAGGGTACAGAACCTAATACACCCACCTAACCTAACCTAGTAGTTCCCAGGTCACAGACCTAGATGGGAGCCAAGCCCCCGCAGAGCCTCCTTCCCAAGTCACAGACCTAGCTGGGGGCCAAGCCCCCCCCCCCCCCCCAAAGCCTTTCCAGGTCACAGATCTTGCTGCCCCCAGACCCCCCCACCCAGGTCACAAACTCAAAAAGTAGATAGAAAAAAAATTCTTGCCGTGTGGTTGATACCTATGTCTTTTTTGTTTTGGCAATCTTCTCAGTGGAGTTACAATGTGTTTATCTTCTCTAAGAGATAATCAGAATCGTACTTAGGACAATTTATGAACAGGAGCGGATACGTGTGGTGTGTAAAATGTAAACAATAGAATGAAATGAATATTTCATGGGAATAGGATGCTAATATTTTTTGTAATTTTTCATGGATTTATTATGCATTCCAGAGAATAATGCGAGTGGAAGATAAGCTTAGTTTTGCCGTTATCAATTCGGCAGTAAATTTTCTTCACCCAGTGAGTGGGTCCCATTACTATAGGGTATTTCTTAACTTTTTATTTGCGATGGAAATAAAGGTCATTTTCAAAGAAAACAGGAGTCTTTCTATATGAAACAACGTTCCTTTATTATTCCGGGTGCAGATACCTATGGTTATCTTAGGATACGTCCCTGATTATACAGGATATCTTCGGATAGTCATTCCTTGGGGTTAGAACCCCATGATACCTGACGGTAATTTTCTTATAATATCAATCTCAGAAATATTATACGGTAGAAAGTTGCTGAAGGGAACTTCCATCAGTACGACATGGCTATCTCGCCCCAAAATGCAGTACATTTTTTCTACGTCAAAATCCCTTTTTTTGTTTTTCTATAATACCATGGGGCCTCCCCAGTTGGGAACCAGGGGTTTAGGGTGGAGAAAATATGCAGTGGTACCTCTACATACGAATTTAATCCATTCCACAACTGACTTCGGATGTAGAAAATGTTCGGATTTAGAAACTAATTTTCCCATAAGAATACAGTACATTGAAATAGGATTAATCCGTGGTTGAGCCCAAAAACCTATGATAACTCCTTAATAAATTACTACACATAATTACACATGACAATATGCACTCTAATTTAGATAATAGACATGTAAAAAAGAATTATCAAGAAATGATAAATAAGAAACGGGTTTTTAGCTTCACTTTACCTTGGAAAGTACTGCACAGGTGTCGGTCTTGCTACGCAGAGAGGAGACGGACAGGCGGCGAGGAGGTAGAGAGGGTGACTACGATTAACGTACACTACCGTAACTTATTCTAACTTACACCAAGTGAACTTTAACCTAACTTAGCTTATTTACCTTTTTTTATTTTTAGATTTTATATTTTTTTTACATTTTCTTATTTTCTTTTTGATGATTAATTTTAATCACTTTCACTCTCTCCACCTAAAATTGATTAATTTTTTTTCTCTTCACTCCTTGCCGTTTTCTTTGAACCACTTCCTTCCTCTTCATCACGAGTTTGCTTCGTAGTTTTTTTCAAGAAGCTATCGATAGAAAGTTGCTTGGTACGGCTTTTCAGAATGTTTCGAAAATTAGTTAGGCAAACATCATCGAACTGCGCAACTACACGACAAACCTGCAATTTTTTTGTATGGTATTTGTCGATGAAGTCGACCACGTCTTGATATTTTCCTAATATCTCTTTTATTTGCGCCGAACCTAACACATGTTCTACCTCCTCGATCACTTCCTCGTCATCACTCATGTGCTCAGACATAGCATGGAGTTCCTTGAGCTCCTCTGTAGTAAGTTCGTCGTGATGTTCGGCGACGAGTTCCGTGATGTCATCTGCGTTGACCTCCAGACCCATGGACTTGCCAAGGGAGAGAGACGATTTCCTCTACGTCTTCCACTGCACCCACCATGGGATCAGGTTCGGGGTCAAAACCCTCGAAATCTCTGGGAGAAACTGCATCAGGCCACAGCTGCTTCCAGGCAGAATTCAGTGTCCGTCGAGTTACTCCCACCCCAGCCTGATCTATGATCTTCAAGCAGTGCACGTTGCTAAAGTGGCTTTTCCAAAATTCACGCAAAGTTAAGTTTGTGCTTTGCGTGACATTAAAGCACTGCTTGAATAAGTGCTTGGTGTAGAGCTTCTTGAAGTTTGAGATGACTTGCTGGTCCATGGGCTGGAGGATAGTGGTGGTATTTGGTGGAAGATACAGCACCTTTATGATCTTTAATTCTTTGAAGATATCATCTTCAAGTACCGGGGGGTGAGCGGGTGCATTGTCTAGGCATAGCAGGCACTTTAAAGGCAATTTCTGCTCATGATACTTCTTCACAGAAGGACCGAAAACTTGGTTAACCCATTGGACAAAGAACTGCCTAGTGACCCAGGCCTTCAAGTTGGATCGCCAGAAAACATGAAGCTGGTCCTTATCCACATTCTCTGTGCCTTAAAGGCCCTAGGGTTCTCAGAATGGTAAACCAGTAAGGGCTTGACTTTAAAGTCCCCGCTAGCATTGGCACATAGGGCAAGAGTCAACCGATCCGTCATTGGCTTATGCCCAGGCAATTTCTTTTCTTTGGCGGTGATGTAGGTTCGACTGGGCATCTTCCAAAACAGCCCGGTTTCATCACAATTAAACACCTGCTGCTCTATGTAGCCTTCTTCCTGCACGGTCCTTTCAAAGCTCTTCACAAAGTCAGCTGCAGCCTTTGTGTCCGCAATAGCAGCCTCTCCGTGGCGAACAACTGAATGAATCCCGGACCGTTTCTTAAATTTCTCAGACCAACCACGAGATGCCTTGAAATCGTCCGTGAAGATGGCGTGCGCCTTCTCGCAGATGATAGTTTCGGTGATGGTGTTGCCAACAATCTCTCCGTCCTTGATCCAGATTAGCAGAAGTCGTTCCGTCTCTTCTATGACAGGGCTACGACGTTTTGAAATGGTGATCCCCTTAGAAAGTTTCACTGCTCTAATGGCTACTATCAGTTTCAAGATTGTCGAGATCGTCGACATATTTCGGCCATACAGTATTCTTTTGCGAGTTTACTCACGCGGACGCCACGCTCATGCTTTTCAATAATTTTTTGCTTTACTTCTAAAGAAAGCATTTCCTTCTTCCCTTTCTCACCACTACCACTACCACTTGCGAAACTAAGCCTTTTAGGACCCATGCTTTACGGAAAAAACCATGAAAGGATGTACTGTACGTAAAAACCACGATTGAAATACAGTTAAAAGCAGAACGCACAACCACACGAAGCCGACAAGAACAGAGGAATGACCCAAGCCACGCTAATTGAGGGTCCCTCCGAGGTCGAAGTGCTGCCTTCTATCGGCGGAAATAAAAAATACACCCGGCGCTATGTGTACCGTCTACGAGTACGGGTATTGCTTACTTCGGGTGTAGAGTAGGAACGTGTTCGAATTGTACTTCGCGTGTCGAAAAATTCAGATGCAACCGGTACGACGAAAATTGCTTACTTCGTGTGTCGAAATAAAATTCGGGTGTAGTGTCGAAAAATTGCTTGAATTTTATTTCGGATGTTGGAAAATTCGGATGTAGTTACGTTTGTATGTATAGGTTCCACTGTACAGTACTTGGGAAGACATAATGGTAAAACAAACCCTTTCATCTATATATTATTTATTGTACCACAAGGAAATTATAGTTCAGTGCACACCGATGTCACGTGTACTACTAGATATTGAGACCTAATGGCGGTTCATATTTATTTAGAATTTTACTCCATTATTGACTAATCAGGTTTTTTCATTACTGCATAGCTATGTTAAAATAGGAATTATATACTGTAATGGAATTTTTTCCATAACTGAAAACTTTTGGATATTTTTTTTCTAACAAGTAATATTGTAATTTCTTTATTTCAGGCAAGAAATCGGTTAGATTGTCGTTACAATTTATAATTCATTTCAATACATCTATTAAGTTGATTTGATACAATTCAAATAAACTCGAAGAATCGGTCAAATATAAAGTAACTTCGATATAGATAGCTTCAACAAATAACTGCCCCATGTGTAAAAAAGTTATTTCCTCTTTCAGAAAGCTATATTAGTGCATTTAAACCAATAGCTTGTATATTAATAGAGAACTTGAAAAATATTATTACGAAGTCCTAACTCCAACCGATTGATTTGAACCGGTGGTAAAGTGTGTAAATTTGTGTATTTTATTTTTGAAAAATAATAGTTTCGTTCTTTCAATGTAGCAAATTAATATCGCGAAACAATTGCTGTACATTAGATTTGAATTTCCAAAATAGTCCTAAGGATAAAAAATTGTTAGCAGATATTAAAAAGTTAAATGACTAACTTGGACCATTTGAGAAGTGATATCTGAAATATTTAAATTTCATAAGAGTTGTAAAATTTGTTGCATGTAACTGCGGTAAGTGCCTGTCGAGATGACAAAAACAATTGATAAAGAGGTAGATATTTGAAGAAATCAATGTGCGGTCTTTTTACAATTTTTTAACTTTTTTTTTTTTTTTTTTTCCTAAAATAGCAGTAGCATGAATAATAATAATGATAATGAAAAACTTGGGTTGTATCAAATCAACGTTACTGATAGTGTACTGTACAGATGTATTGAAATGACTTTAAATCGTATACGACAACGACTTGTCAATCTGACCCGATTCCTACTTCATCAAGCTAGAAAAATTGACTTGGAGGTAAGTTTATAAAATATTTCCCTCCCTTTGTATTCATCATGAAGTATAGGTCAAAACTTATCTGATTCGTCCAGTTTTGGACAATGATGCTTTTATAAAAAGGGTTATTGATATCCATCTACCAGAAAGACAAGATGAGATTGTTATAGCAAATTTTATATTGTAATAAAGTTTCAAGTTATGTAAACACACCCTTTGTGCATTCTAATCAACAAAATTATTTTAGAAAATTTGGCCACAAGATTTTTAACAGGACATCAGTCTAATGTTAATTTTCGATTTATGGGGTTAATGTGTCCATAAAGGTAATTTATCGCAAGTGTTTGTCCTGAGCTGATTAGTCAAGTAAAAAAAAATAACCCTAGAAAATTATAAAGACACGCTTAGTGAGCGCACACAAGTTACCTAGTTTCATGAAAATGAACTGATTGATTATTCAACTTTTACAGGTATCTTGATGATAACCTCCACAAATATGCTGTCGACGGTATTGGATCCCCACAAGAGGATTCCCCACAAGAGGATCCCCCACAAAAGGATCCCCCACAAAAGGATCCCCCACAAAAGGATCCCCACAAGAGGACCCCAAGAGGATTCCCCCAAGAGGAACCCCCCTAAGAGGAACCCCCACTACTGGAACTCCTCACAAGCAATATGGTTAGTTAAAACATCTATGAAGTGCATCATCTTGTTGCTAGATTTTTCAGTAACCAATTATAGGAAAAAAATTTCAATGGGTACAGTTTGCCGGGAAATAATTTTTAAACTTAATTTATAGGGAGGTATTCTAATCAATCTGCATGCCTTGTCCTCAACGTGGATTGTCAACTGTCTCCAATTGGTAATCTCTTTAGCTCTGTATTAATTGACCAGCTGTTACATTTTCATTTACATCCTCCTGTAATCTCTCCAGAAACTTTTTCCTTTTCTGGCCTCTTGCTCTTCTTCCCTCTCTCTCTCCCATAAGAACCAAAGGTACAATCTTTCCATCTGCCCCTTCCTTATCCCCTTTAGAACTGATCTCCTGATTCTAATATGGGATGGTAATCAGATAATTTGGTGTTTTTGTAACACAAAACACCAAAATCAGTAAGCCTATGAAAACTGCTGAATTACCCTAAAGTTTACTAAACTTGTATTGGTTCCTACACTAATGAAAACTATTGCCATTTATTGGGAGGAGTATGACCAGCAATGCTGGAACAACTATTGAAACTTTCAACAAGGTGATTATAGTCTCTTGCCCTTGACAGTTGGCAAATCTCTCGCTTTGATTTCGGCTGTAACCAAGCACAAACTTCTTACTGCCTCATCAGGCTGTTTTAATCATTTACTTTTTCTTCATTTCGTGAGTAGACATATGAAGACTCTGCACAGGTGTGTGGGTATGCCCCACTAAACTGGGCATAAATGTGGTAGGTTTGTCTAAGCTAAGTGTGGCTCATATTCATCTCGGTGTATTTGTAAGGGACATGATTATTGGCAGTCCTCACCCTGTGACGAATGTAAGTCGTGGCTACCTCTGCAGTGGATATAGTTCCACCAGAAGTGGAAGAATGCTGAGAGGGACATTTTGCAAAGATGATGCCAAAGAAACAATTTTTATCACCTTCTCTCTGTCCATACCTCTGGAGTATTTCTGGACAACAGAGAAGATAGTTGAGTGCACAGAGCCTCTTTAGGGAAATGCAGAACTATCTGCCTTACCCTCTAGGGCTTAGATCTGCAGAAGTGGTAGCCTTCCTCAGGCATTGACAGCATGGTGTCTGTGGAGAATATTCTAAAGGTGTTGGCCGATGCCAGGACCTAGAAAACTTCTTGCTGTCTACTCCTCTTCTGCTGATGAGCTGCTAGGCGTTTTGGTGGAACCTTTGTCCTTCGCTGCACTACCTTTGTTACTGGTGGCAAAAGAAACATATGTGCTCTTCCTCTCCCTGCGGCTGCTGAACATATGAATGTGACCCTTGCTGCACTGAAGCTCGGTCCTTAGCAGCAGCAGAGGTGAAAGCGATGGAAGAAAAGAATGCTTCTACAGACTACTCTTCATGGTGAAGTCTAAAGGAGCTGGAGACCAGTCATTGACACCTCTCCACTGAACAAGTTTGATCATCAGACTTTGCTCATCATGGAAATGGCAAGCCCCATGTAATCTGCCAACAGAGAGGAAGTCTTAATGCCTTCGATGGACCTGAAGAATGCATATTTCCAGATACCCATTCATCAGTCATGCAGAAAATACCTCCTTTTCATCTTCTGGGTAGTAGTGCAACAGTTCAAAACCCTGTACTTTGGACTGTCCACTGCTCCCCAAGTGTTCACATGAGTGACCATACTGATCTCAGCTTGGTCCCACTGGAACATGAGTTGCTTCTTTAGGTATCCCAACAACTGGCTGATTCTAGTCTCTATGCTGATAGGCACAGTAGCAGCAATAGCTTTCCCATCAAAAGATCGCATCAACACGCTCAGATGTGGTCCACCCTTTTTGGTGCACACAGGAACAACTGGCTTCACGGTGCCAACGTCTTCTGGTCAGCAATCGGTGATCTCCCTTTCCATCTTGTTCCTGTGGAATAGGAGATGCAAGATGACCTCTCCTGGTGGCTGAATAATAAAAACTCATCAGGAGTTCTACTCTTCTCTCCACCTCCAGAGAAGCTGCTGCTGTTCTCGAATGCATCCATGAAGTAGTTGGGCACTCATATGAGGAATTAAGTCTCTTCATGTATATGGTCACCAGAAGAGAACCACCGGTTTTTCAACCAGTTGGAAATGTGAGCAGTGTTCCTAACGCAGGAAATTTTACACCAAAATTTGATAAGGCACTCAGTAGTGTTGATGACTGACAATACTATGTTTGTGGCTTACATCAACAAGTAAGGAGGCACACTCACAGCCTTCGCAAGTTGGCAAAGCAGGAGCACATATATGCAGCAGACAACATTGTAGAGCAGTCTGAGGGGTTCATTCCAGGTAAGAGCAATGTTCTAAAACACACTGACGCCATGAGAAGGTTGTAGTCTCAGTGATCCCTGCATCCCTGCATAGTGGAAAGGTTTCCTGCCCTCTGAGGATCACTGGTTATCATCAATATATCCACATGGCTGAACAGGAAAATCCTTTTGTTCTGCTCCCCTTCCAGACCATTGAACATTGTTCAAGAACTCTTTTCAACACGCTTGAACAACCTGGACTTAGTGCTTAGTGTCTTTCCTCCCTTTTGCCAAAGTTCCCAATTATTCAACGGTTTGTTGATATCAGGTCTCAGGATGACCCTTGTTACTCCTAGGTGGCTGCATTCCAAAGTGTGTCTTTATCTGCTGGTACTATGTTGAGGTACTATGTTTAGCCCCACCTTCATAGGTACCATCACTCATTGGTGTCCCTTGCACTTCACTGGTGGAGACCATCCAGTAGCTTCTCCAAGCGTAAGGCTTTTCATGGGTCACTGCACATGTCTAGATTGAAGTGAAGGTCCTCTGCAGATGTTTACCTGGTGAAGTGGGCCGCCACCTGTGATTGGCGAAGCTAGAAGGGATATTTCTCCAGTCAGAGAGACTGCAATTGATTGCAGATTTTCTAATCTTCCTTTGCCGAGGGAAGTTCCTTTGTCCCATCAGTGAAAGACTATCTCTCAACCTTGAGCCAGGTCTTCAGGCTAAAGAGCCTAGACTTTTCCAACTCATGGGAATTGTCTATGCTTGTGAGGATCTTCGAGCAGCCTTGCTATTCCCAGGATTTCAGGCCTTCAGGAAGCAGGATGTTACCCAAGTTCTCAAGTCTCGTATGCATGCCAGTAATTGGTCAATTTACTGAATATTCAATGTTGAATAACTCTCAAGACTGAGAGAGCTTCATTTACTCGGTATCGGTGTCATCCTTGAAATTATTAGTTTGTTTTAAGAAAATAAGATAAAACCTTTTGTCAGCTTTATCTACTTGTAATGATTTGGCACCTGGAATTAATATCACCTATTCAATGATAAAGCCTTTACCCATAGAAACTAAAGCAAATTTATTCAGTCTCATCAATAAAATTTAGAAAGTTTATTCCCAAATATGTGGTATATTGCTATCATTTTAATCTTTGAAACTTGGAAAAGAGGGCAAAATCATGACCAACAAGCACCCTAATGCAGTAAGATTTTGCATTTTAAATTAATGGAAAAGATTATAAATGTACTGTTGGGATGAGTTTTAGAATAGAAAGGACTTTTTAATCCCACACAGTGGGGATTCTGACAAATGCAGTTGTGCACTGATGGTTTAGCAAGATTAGAGCCATCAAATTAGAAGGCTAGCTCTAATGCTCTAATATGTAATACACCAAATGGCTCTTACCAAACACCAAAGAAATCTAGTTTTCATGGTAATGCTTTCATCCTTTTCCAAAGAGGGAATTTAAAAGAATTGACACACTGTCTTAAAATCATTTTTATCTCTGAAATTGTTCCTCAAAGCCTTTCCTTAAATGATAGTGCTTGTACTTAAGTGTTTAGCTGAAGCCAACAGCAACAGGAAAAGTGTTTTGGCTGTGAGATCTTGAATCAAAAGATTTTCCAAAAGCTCAAAACTTGAATATTTTAAGTATCGTAAGACTACATACAAATTACGAAAAATAGACCTGATTCCTGGAAGTCTTTTAATTGTAAAAGCCTTAAACATCAATTTACAGTAATATTTGAAACATAATTTAATCCCAGATCCTTGAGTACAAACATGGATCTAAATCCCTTCATGGTTAAATTTGAAAGTTTCTTTAATCAAAAAAGGAAACTTTGAAAATTTAGCTCTATTATCCAAACCACTGTACAGAAGATCTAGTCATTGGTACATATCTACAGTAGATGTGCGCCAATCAAAATAAACTTTCCATTTGTTTTGATGCAGATTATTTGTAGATTGTTCTTTGCAATCCAGTGGTGTAGCCAGAAATTTTTAAAATGGGTTACTGTATTCGCCACAAGTTTTGTGGCCAGGAATTTAGAGATTCAAAAATAGGTCATGAATTTACAATATTAAAATATGAAAAGGGTCTGGTACATAATAGTAAGATATAAATTTTCCTTGTTTTGAATTGTATCATAGTTTTGTTTTCCTTGGTTTTCATTTCCTTTATTATTACCTTCATATGTAATCTTGCCAATTTCTGCCCGAGAGAGGGGAGCCTCCTGACCCGAAGACCTAGGCTTGGGTACGCCTCTGTTGGAACCTATGGTAGACAATTTATATATGGCTTTGAAAACTGTTTCTGAGAATACTGTGGACAGTTTCCATGCAGTTAGATTTAGAACATGGTTGACTATCAGAGAAGGTCAGTTCTGTATAGCAACCTTCTTTGACGGTCTGATAAGAGGCCACAGATCTGCAAACCATTCTCTTTATTGGCCAAAACGTGGCTATCAATGTCATCCTGTTGTTTGTAGACATTCTGAACCTGTTTTTCATCTGCGGAGTAATAATGGAATGTTGGAAATGTACTAAGATTCCGATTTGAAAAGTCTTGTAACATGACTTCTGCCTTTTATGCTAAGGGTTCCAGAACTGATCAACAAAATGCATCTTTAGTATCCTTTTGTTCAGTGATATAGAGACTATTCATTTGGAAGATTCTTGACTTTCATGCTAAATTGATATCTTAAGATGCTCAAATTTTCTGGAAGGAACCTATAAGCATAGACTTAATCCTCTAAGTAATACTTCCGTTATCCAGTACAGGATTGTTGTCTTGCTCCCCCTTGGTTCTGGATGTAAGCCAATACTGCCGTATTGTTTGGAAATACTGCCACAGTCTTCCTCACTAACTGTGGTTCCTGATCCCAAAGAGCCTTGAATATTGCAAGAAGCTCCTAGCAATTGGTATGAAAAGTTGACTCCAGCAAAGTCCATTTCCATGATGAATGTAAAATATCTATTATAATTGCTGCAAGTCCTATTTAGGAACAGAGAAAGACCTGGGATTTTCATTTCCAAAAAAAGTCCCACCAACTGAGCTGTTGAAGTTTGTTCTTCATCACTGAAACTAAGATCTAGGTTGACTAGATTTTAAGTGAAATGGGAAAACCCTCGTCTTTAGCCGTCCGTCCAGAGCTAATGTATCTAAGGGAGTTGTTGTTCCTGGAAATCTCATTCACATCCAAACTGACATAGACTGCCAGCCTTTGGAGTCTCCAACAGAAAAACCTAAAAAAGTAACTGTTGCTATTATTATTCCTAAATATTGACACTTATGAGTTGGAACAATGGTGTTTCCATGGTAGCCTTTGTGAGAACTCAACTTGAAGTTCAAGACCTAACGTCTTGTTACTGTACTTACTAGAGGAGTAAGTTTATTAAAAGGAAAGAAAACAGGAAATTCAAGCTTCAAGAGTGAAGCAATATGAATATCAGGAGGTTCATAGAAATACAGTATATGCAAAAACCAATTTTGAATATTAAACTTAGCCGGTGAATATATAATAGCTGACGTCTCCGACGGCTCGACAGATTCCAAAAACTCGCGAGCGATCGCCGTGAAGGTTGCGGGTGTGCCCACCAGCGCCGACTATCGGCCAGATACCGCATATACTTGTAAACATCTCCAGTTCTTCTCTGTCGGTTCCATCGACAAGTTGATTCCACTCACTTTATGACCTCGAGTTTTCTACCGAATTGGTGAAGTACTTGGTTTTGGTTTTATTGCTTTCGCCGTGTTGGATTATTCAATACTATCTTCAAAAGAAATGCTTTTGAAAGGAGAGGAAAAGTGTTTTGCCCTTGTTTTTTTATCTCTGGTTTTTCCATAGAGTAAAGATGGCCGACCCTTCCCTCAGTGTACGGAAGTGTGTTTAAGGCTTTTAGTAATTATTTTATCACGTTATAAATTATTGTTGATAATTATAGATTTTCCTCTATATATTTTATATCTCACCCGCCTTTATTAGGCCTCTTCGATTAGCTTTCCATTTATACTAAACATCAAGGTAAATTTTATGTTTTGTTTATATGCGGCCTTTACCTATTCCTCCCCTAGTCCGAGATGTAGGCGGTCCTAACTTGGAAACCGAAGTTAAACAACGTTGAGCCCATTCAACTTTTATTTTCGTTAAGTTTAAATCATTTGCTCTGTAAGAGTTATGAAATGAATATTTTTTAAAAAATATTTTAAGAAATATATTCTTTGAATGGTCTTCATGCTCTTTTTTTCAAAGATGAACTAACGTTTGGTTTATTTATGCTACGCAGTTTGCGCTCTATCGTTACGATAGAGAAAGAGAGAATCACGGTTTCACTTTGCAGAAAGAGTAAATCGATTTTGACGCTTTGTTCATTCTTTCAAACTGAAGTATTTTAAATACTAATTTAAAGGAACTTGTTAATTTTCAATTTCTTAGTCCTTTCAGTTTTTTCCTTTGGTCAAATAACCTGTTTATTGACGAAGGGTGAGTGGGCAATTCTCTTGTGTGTGACAAGAGAGACGGAGAGAGAGAGAGAGAAAGAGAGAACGATCCGATCTTTATTCTCGTCCCAAGTAAGGAGTTTGGGAGCGAGTAACGTTCTCGATTCAGTTTTTTACTCTCGTCCCAAGTCTCTGTACGGGGAGAAAGGATAAAACGTTTTTAGTTTTTATTCTCGTCCCAAGGCACTGTACGGTGAGAGATTGAAAACGTAGTCTTTAGTGAACTAATGTTTAGTCTCCTCCCCAGTCACTGATCCTTTTTAACTTTATATATTTCCGTTTTATTCGATATATATGTATATGTTTTTTGATTTTTGCATGTGTGTTTCATTTTGTACTAATGTGCTTACATTATACAACTCATTTCGCAATTATAACCTTTTGATGTAAGGGAGAATTGCGTGCTTCAGGTAGATATCAGTTTTATTCATGCCTAATGTGAAATTATTGAAAAATACGATATCAGTGAAGTGAGTGCTAGAAAACATGTGCTGTGTTGCGGAGGGTTCGTTTGTTCGTGCTTGTCACTTGCCTAGTCCGAGACCTCTTTCAGGCTCCCCTGCACCAGGGAGAAGGAATGTCGTAGGACCTAAGGGAGTGAGGAGTGTAAACCAACGAACAGACGTTCCCTCAAAGGTATCAGACGTTGCTCGGCAAGCACGTCCTTGCCATAAGACAGGAGAGACGAAGTTTCTCCTCGTCATCCGAAGACTTTTCGCAAAAGAAACCTTGGCGCAAGGTTTCTAGACCCTTTAAGCGAAAGTCAGTCCCTTCAGGACAGGTCCAGCGTCCTGGCTGTAGCCATGGGAACAGCTCTGACCCTTTGCAGTCGTCGGAAGACTGTTCGCCTATTAAACGCAAGCGTAACACGGGGTCTGAGGGTCGTGGTAAAGGCAATGTTTTGCCAACACAGACGTTACCGTCGTCTCGGCCCGTTCCGACTCCCGTTGATCCTAAATGGGTTGTCCTGCAGGACATGCAGACTAAGCTTGCCTCCCTTATGGAGAAGTATGACGTTGAGCAGGTTCACGATGAACCTTCGCTGCTGACGTTTCTTGTACTTTGAAACGTGATGTCAGGAGTTTTTCACGTCTGTCACGTGACATGGATCCTCCCTCGCTGCAGTCTCGTGTTGACTTTCAGCCGCTGCCGCAGTCTCGTGTTGACGTTCAGCCGCTGCCGTAGTCTCGTGTTGACGTTCAGGACGTTTGCCAACCAGCTCAGTTGACTTGACGTTGAGCGTCAATCACCGCAGTCGAAGGTTGTTTTGACTGCTCAGTCTAGGCAGTCAATGCAGTTCCGACGTGACGTCGAGCATCCATCAACTCCTGTTGCTGTTGTTGGAAAGTCACAAGGTTTTCAGTCCTTTCAGCAGCGACCTGACGTCGCTTCCTCTACTGCTACTGCTGCTCCTTTGCTTGTTGACATTGCCTGTCAAGCATTGCCGCCGCGGCAGGTCTCTCCTTTTCATGAGACTAGACAATTGTCGGACGAGGTTCCTTCAGATGAGGAAGTTGCTGATCCTCCTCCTACTGATATTCCTTTGGGGACTTTGTCAGACGGAGAGGAGCCTAAAGCTGCTCAGACCTCTATGGACTTTAAAAAAATCATGCTGATTTTTATGGATCTTTTTCCGGTCCATTTTGTAACTGCTGCTCCTCGTTCGCCTTCGTCAGAGTTTACGCTAGGCCTAGCTACTTCGAAGCCGTCGTTTTCTAAGCTAGTGCTCTCTCGCTCTTCTAAGAGAGCTTTACGTTTGCTAGGCGACTGGTTGATCACCAGAAGGAGTTTGGGGGAGACAGCCTTTGCTTTCCCTCCTTTTAAACTGGCTTCTAGAGCGAGCGTCTGGTATGACACGGGAGAAGTTCTCGGCTTGGGAGTTCCTGCGTCTGCCCAGGGAGACTTCTCAAGCCTCATAGACTCTCCCCGTCGCCTGGCCATGAGACTCAAGATTTTATGGTCGGCTTCAGAGCTAGACCATCTCCTGTTAGGAGTTTTTTCGAGCGTTTGAAGTTTTTTTTTTTGTTTGTTGGTCCCTGGGAGCCTTAAGTCAGAAGGTCTCTCCAGCTGTCAATGTTTTGCTGTACAATTATGTCATGTATGAACAGGGGTATCAGGGATGGCTCCAATGACCTGACAGCCACGTTCACTGCAGGAACAAAGCTATCAGGGATGGCTCCAATGATCTGGCAGCCACGTTCACTGCAGGAGTACTTAAGATGTAAGTGCGCTCAATGTGTTCATTGTCAAGACAAACTTCACGATGAAGACTACCAAATCTGTCTTGGCAGCAGTAAGGGAAGGCGACTGGATGGTCTCTCTCGACCTTCAGGATGCATACTTCCACATCCCGATTCATCCAAACTTTCAACAACACCTGAGGTTTGTGGACGGGAAAGTAATGTACCAATGTCGAGCACTGTACTTAGGCCTCATTCCTGCTCCTCTTGTTTTTACAAGGCCCTTGCAAAATGTAGCAAGCTTTCTACATTTTTTGAGGATTCAGAGCCTCCTTTTTATTTTGACGACTGGCTAATCAGGGCGTCGTCATTATATCAACTGTCTGGAGAGCCTCTAATGGATATTAGACCTAACCAAGGAGCTAGGTCTGATAGTGAACGTAGAGAAGTCGTAACTTACAGTACCCCATCCCAGACTATTCTTTATTTGGGAATGGAGATACAGTGTCTGATTTTTCGGGCCTTTTCGTCTCCCACAAGAATGGAAGAAGCTCTGTTAAAAGTCCTTCACTTGCAAGAGGAAAACAGTTGCTCTGTAAGAGTTTGAACTAGTCTCGTGGGAACTCTTTCATCGCTGGAGTAGTTTATCTCTGAGGAAACTCAACCTATGCCCTCTCCAATTTCACCTAAACCATTGGAACAAGGAGAAGGGCTTAGTGAGTATCTCTTTCCCAATCTCCAACTCAGTCTAGACATGTCTGACTTGGTGGGACAGCAACATCAGACTTCGAGAAGGTCTTTCTCTTGCGATCAAGAACCCAAACCATGTGTTGTATTCAGATGCTTCGGTTTTGGGTTAGGGAGCTCCACTGGACAGTCTGGAATGCTCGGGTCTTTGATCCACGGATCAGAAGGAACTCCATTTAAGGCAAGTAACATCTCTCTTTTGGCGAGATTTGTGCAAGGAAAAATGAATGTCTTGGCGGACTACCTCAGCAGAAGAGGACAAGTCATCTCCATGGAGTGGACGTTGCATAAGACTGTGTGCGAGAAGCTATGGATGACATGGGGTCAACCCACCATAGATCTTTTTGCGACTTCTCTGACAAAGAGGCTCTCGACTTACTGCTTTTCAGTTCCAGATCCAGAGGCAGCCCACATAGACGCTTTCCTGCTGGACTGGTCTCACCTGGACGTTTATGCCTTTCCACCTTTCAAGATCCTAAACAAGGTGCTGCAGAAGTTCACCTCTCACGAAGGGACCAGGTTGACATTGGTTGCTCCACTCTGGCCCGTGAGAGAGTGGTTCACAGAGGTACTTCTATGGCTGTTAGATGTTCCAAGAAGTCTGCCGTTACGGATGGATCTCTTGCGACAGCCTCACGTAAAGAGATTTTATCAAACCCTCCCCACGCTTCGTCTAACTGCCTTCAGTCTATCGAAAGACTCTCTTGAGCTCGAGGGTTTTCGAAGGAGGCAGCTAGAGCAATCGCGAGGGCTAGAAGATCCTCTACCATCAGGATCTATCAGTCGAAATGGAAGGTATTTAGAGACTGGTGCAAGTCCTCCTCTATTTCCTCTTCCAGTACCTCTGTAGCCCAAATTGCGGACTTTCTCCTGCATCTGAGAAATGTTCGCTCCCTCTCTGCTCCCACTATTAAAGGCTACAGGAGCATGTTGGCGTCTGTTTTCAGACATAGAGGCTTGGATCTGTCAAATAACAAGGATCTCCAAGATCTCCTTAAGTCCTACGAGACCTCTAAGGAGCGTCGTATGTCAACTCCTGGATGGAATTTAGACGTGGTCGTAAGGTTCCTAATGTCAGACAGGTTTGAGCCATTGCATTCAGCCTACCAGAAGGATCTCACCCTCAAGACGCTTTTTTTTTGGTGTGCTTGACTTCGGCTAAAAGGGTCAGTGAGATCCATGCTTTTAGTAAGAACATCGGCTTCTCTACAAATAAAGCTACAAGTTCGCTTCAACTTGGTTTTTTTGGCCAAGAACGAACTGCCTTCTCGTCCTTGGCCTAAATCTTTTGAAATACCTAGTCTGTCAGAAATCGTAGGTAACGAAGTTGAAAGAGTGCTATGCCCCGTTAGAGCTCTTAAGTTTTACTTAGCTCGAACTAAACCATTACGAGGTGGTTCTGAGGCCTTATGGTGCTCCGTTAAGAAGCCCTCATTGCCCATGTCTAAAAATGCGTTATCATACTTTATTAGACTTTAAATCCGGGAGGCACATTCTCATTTAAATGAGAAAGATCGTTGTTTGCTTAAGGTCAAGACGCACAAAGTGAGAGCGATAGCGACTTCGGTGCCTTTAAGCAAAACAGGTCTCTTCGAAGTTTTATGGACGCGACCTTTTGGAGGAGCAAGTCGGTGTTCGCTTCATTTTACTTAAAAGACGTCCAGAGTCTTTATGAGGACTGCTACACCCTGGGTCCATTCGTTGCAGCGAGTGCAGTAGTGGGTGAGGGTTCTACCACTACATTCACTTAATCCCAATATCCTTTTAATCTTCTCTTGAAATGTTTTTAATCTTGTCTTGGGTTGTACGGAAGACTAGGAAGTCTTTCGCATCCTTTTTGATTTGGCGGGTGGTCAAATGTTGTTTCTTGAGAGCGCCCAGACTAAGGGTATTGATGAGGTCCTGTTATAGGGGTGTTCGCCCTGGATATAACAGCTCCTGGGAGTCTTTCAGCATCCTGAGAGGATGGCTGGGCTTCGTGAGGAAAGCGGACTAATGAGGCAGAGTAATAATCAGAGTCTGCTTCCTTACCAGGTACCTATACTTAAGTCTGTTTTTTGAATAATTGTCAAAAACTCTTGAGCATATACGCCTTTATTGTATTAATACTGGTCTCTACCCACCACCATGGGTGTGAATCAGCTATTATATATTCACCGGCTAAGTTTAATATTTAAAAATGATATTTTGAATATAAAATAAATTTTTGAATATACTTACCCGGTGAATATATAAATTAAAGGCCCTCCCTTCCTCCCCGATAGAGACCTAGGGGACTGAGAAGAACTGGAGATGTTTACAAGTATATGCGGTATCTGGCCGATAGTTGGCGCTGGTGGGCACACCCGCAACCTTCACGGCGATCGCTCGCGAGTTTTTGGAATCTGTCGAGCCGTCGGAGACGTCAGCTATTATATATTCACCGGGTAAGTATATTCAAAAATTTATTTTATAATCAAAATATCATTTTTCTCAATAAATTAAAGGTCTTAAGGAAATTCTTTATAATCCAAATCTTCGTAAAGCTTATTGTTTGAAAGTAACATTGAAAATTAGGATTGCCCATGGAACTAAGAAAAATTTTTATGAGTAATTATTGTGTTAAGATATTTTATTAGACTAGTTATAGATGGAAAGTATTTTTATGATTTACTATGTTAAGTTTAGGAAGAATGTAGGCTGTATGATCTCTCTTGATCAAGAAACTATACTTGTTCCGTAACCGAAATACAAACCACGCTATTTACAAAGGGTTACCTTTTAGCGTAGCTGAAATGGCGAGCCATTAGAATTTAACGAGGGTGTATTACCCCCGCGCTAGTTAGCGGGGGGGTAGGGGAGTGGTAGCTAGCTACCCCTCCTCCCCCTCACACACAGGTGAATACTCACTCTCACTTTTGGCTCGGACTGTGACAGACGTCTCTGTCTTGGTCCTCTCTTGGCAGCCATTGTTTATTTTGTCTTTACTTAATCGCTTACTTTTCATTTACTCAATATATATGTAAACATGTTTTCATGTTTGTATATATATTTGAGTATAGAAATAAGTAAGTTTCCTTTTCAGATTTGTGTGTGTAGTGTTCGATATCTACGTGGAGTCCTCGGCAGTTGGCCACCACGGCGTAATTTTATGGGTGGCGATCGAGTTTGACTTATGTCTTTCTCTCTCTCTCTCGAGGTCGTTCACCCTTTTTCTACGTTTTACTACGCCCTTGTAGCTTCCTTTCCGTGTGGGGGGGTTGCTACGCCGTACGTTTGTCTCAATTAGTTATGAATCTAATTGTAGTTGTTTTTTGTAGAACTATTCCTTTCGGGGTTTTCGTTCTTTCTTTAGTGTTCATTCTTTTTTAAATTACATTATTACATAGTTACATAATTATAATTGTTATAATTCTGTTTTGGTTACAGCTCTCCTTCCGTGAGTGTAAGTGGTTGTGAGGGCACGTGCCTGTTGTGTAATTCTTGTTCCTTTCCCTCGGGATTCCTCTTCGGAGCCTTCTTGGGGGAATGAATGTGTACTAATATTATTTGTTTTATTTTTTTACAGTTACCGATCTAGTTCGTTTCTGTAATATGGCAACGGTGTGAGCTGTCTGAGTCCTGGGGATTCGGCTGTTGCTGCCTCCCCCCTTGTTTTTTCGTCAGGGGCGTGGCTCCTTCTACTGGAAGTACTCCCGTGTCGACGGACAGCTCTCCAGTTCATTTTAAAACTCTCAGGAGGCTTGCCTCCTTGGGCGGGTAACTTTCCTTCCGAGGGAAGTTTTTCCTGTCCAGGCTTGAGTTTTTCCCCTTTTGGGGGGTTCTTCTCTTGCCTTTTTTTCGTGCGACTATGCTCTTGGTGCTGAGCGGTCGCACCTGCAGTTTTGCTCAAGGGGCTGGGCAACTGCAGGAGCTCCTCTTCGGAGGATTGCTCCTTTTAGGTCACTGGCTGACCAGTCTCTTCTACGAAGTGTTTCTCTTTCGTTCGCGAGAGAGTACACTCATAGAGACTCCTCTTCGGAGGTTTCTTCTGTTGCGGTTGCTGTTGGCCTCCCTCGCCGTAGGCCCACCGTCTGCCTCGTCGTAAGGGCCTCTCATCTCCCTATAAGGGTGCTTGAGGCGCCTTTTTGGATCTCCGTTTGCAGCCTACAACTCCTTTTTCTCGATCTTCCGCCTTGGTGCAGATGGACAGCAGTCTGATCTCGTCTTCCGACGGGCAACGGTCTTCCCGACGCACAACGGTCTTCCCGACGGACAGCGGTCTTCCCGACGCACAGCGGTCTTCCCGACGGACAGCGGTCTTCCGACCGACATCAGTCTCCCGGCGGACAACGATCCCTTCGGGGCAAAGGGTTGCCCCCACGGGGGTTCTTCCCTTGCGTGTCAGGGTTTCCCTGAGCGCCCTTCTGCTGTGTTCTCTCCTGCTCAGTGTTAACACACAGGCGCTCTTCTGCTCATCAGCGCTCTCCTGTTCGTCAGCGCTTTCAAGATGATCATCCCTGCTGTTCCTGTTGGTTCCTGTTACGCGCCCTGTGCGCACACGTTCGCCCTCACGATCTAGAACTTCGGTTCAGGTCGGGGTCAAGGACTCTTCTTCTATGCACAGGCTTACACGCGTAGCCTTCTGCTCGTCAGCGATCATCAGCTCGCCAGCGATCACCTGTCTCTCGGCGATCTCCGGATCGCCCGCGTGTGTTACAGCCGGCACGCCAACGTTCTCCAACACTTCTGAAGGAACATGGTTCGCCAGCTACTAGCTCACCTGCGCATGCTGATCGCCATCGCGCGACCCTCGACTGCGGATGCTGATCGCCATCGCGCGACCCTCGACTGCGGATGCTGATCGCCATCGCGCGACCCTCGACTGCGGATGCTGATCGCCATCGCGCGACCCTCGACTGCGGATGCTGATCGCCATCGCGCGACCCTCGACTGCGGATGCTGATCGCCATCGCGCGACCCTCGACTGCGGATGCTGATCGCCATCGCGCGACCCTCGACTGCGGATGCTGATCGCCATCGCGCGACCCTCGACTGCGGATGCTGATCGCCATCGCGCGACCCTCGACTGCGGATGCTGATCGCCATCGCGCGACCCTCGACTGCGGATGCTGATCGCCATCGCGCGACCCTCGACTGCGGATGCTGATCGCCATCGCGCGACCCTCGACTGCGGATGCTGATCGCCATCGCGCGACCCTCGACTGCGGATGCTGATCGCCATCGCGCGACCCTCGACTGCGGATGCTGATCGCCATCGCGCGACCCTCGACTGCGGATGCTGATCGCCATCGCGCGACCCTCGACTGCGGATGCTGATCGCCATCGCGCGACCCTCGACTGCGGATGCTGATCGCCATCGCGCGACCCTCGACTGCGGATGCTGATCGCCATCGCGCGACCCTCGACTGCGGATGCTGATCGCCATCGCGCGACCCTCGACTGCGGATGCTGATCGCCATCGCGCGACCCTCGACTGCGGATGCTGATCGCCATCGCGCGACCCTCGACTGCGGATGCTGATCGCCATCGCGCGACCCTCGACTGCGGATGCTGATCGCCATCGCGCGACCCTCGACTGCGGATGCTGATCGCCATCGCGCGACCCTCGACTGCGGATGCTGATCGCCATCGCGCGACCCTCGACTGCGGATGCTGATCGCCATCGCGCGACCCTCGACTGCGGATGCTGATCGCCATCGCGCGACCCTCGACTGCGGATGCTGATCGCCATCGCGCGACCCTCGACTGCGGATGCTGATCGCCATCGCGCGACCCTCGACTGCGGATGCTGATCGCCATCGCGCGACCCTCGACTGCGGATGCTGATCGCCATCGCGCGACCCTCGACTGCGGATGCTGATCGCCATCGCGCGACCCTCGACTGCGGATGCTGATCGCCATCGCGCGACCCTCGACTGCGGATGCTGATCGCCATCGCGCGACCCTCGACTGCGGATGCTGATCGCCATCGCGCGACCCTCGACTGCGGATGCTGATCGCCATCGCGCGACCCTCGACTGCGGATGCTGATCGCCATCGCGCGACCCTCGACTGCGGATGCTGATCGCCATCGCGCGACCCTCGACTGCGGATGCTGATCGCCATCGCGCGACCCTCGACTGCGGATGCTGATCGCCATCGCGCGACCCTCGACTGCGGATGCTGATCGCCATCGCGCGACCCTCGACTGCGGATGCTGATCGCCATCGCGCGACCCTCGACTGCGGATGCTGATCGCCATCGCGCGACCCTCGACTGCGGATGCTGATCGCCATCGCGCGACCCTCGACTGCGGATGCTGATCGCCATCGCGCGACCCTCGACTGCGGATGCTGATCGCCATCGCGCGACCCTCGACTGCGGATGCTGATCGCCATCGCGCGACCCTCGACTGCGGATGCTGATCGCCATCGCGCGACCCTCGACTGCGGATGCTGATCGCCATCGCGCGACCCTCGACTGCGGATGCTGATCGCCATCGCGCGACCCTCGACTGCGGATGCTGATCGCCATCGCGCGACCCTCGACTGCGGATGCTGATCGCCATCGCGCGACCCTCGACTGCGGATGCTGATCGCCATCGCGCGACCCTCGACTGCGGATGCTGATCGCCATCGCGCGACCCTCAACTGCGGATGCTGATCGCCATCGCGCGACCCTCAACTGCGGATGCTGATCGCCATCGCGCGACCCTCAACTGCGGATGCTGATCGCCATCGCGCGACCCTCAACTGCGGATGCTGATCGCCATCGCGCGACCCTCAACTGCGGATGCTGATCGCCATCGCGCGACCCTCAACTGCGGATGCTGATCGCCATCGCGCGACCCTCAACTGCGGATGCTGATCGCCATCGCGCGACCCTCAACTGCGGATGCTGATCGCCATCGCGCGACCCTCAACTGCGGATGCTGATCGCCATCGCGCGACCCTCAACTGCGGATGCTGATCGCCATCGCGCGACCCTCAACTGCGGATGCTGATCGCCATCGCGCGACCCTCAACTGCGGATGCTGATCGCCATCGCGCGACCCTCAACTGCGGATGCTGATCGCCATCGCGCGACCCTCAACTGCGGATGCTGATCGCCATCGCGCGACCCTCAACTGCGGATGCTGATCGCCATCGCGCGACCCTCAACTGCGGATGCTGATCGCCATCGCGCGACCCTCAACTGCGGATGCTGATCGCCATCGCGCGACCCTCAACTGCGGATGCTGATCGCCATCGCGCGACCCTCAACTGCGGATGCTGATCGCCATCGCGCGACCCTCAACTGCGGATGCTGATCGCCATCGCGCGACCCTCAACTGCGGATGCTGATCGCCATCGCGCGACCCTCAACTGCGGATGCTGATCGCCATCGCGCGACCCTCAACTGCGGATGCTGATCGCCATCGCGCGACCCTCAACTGCGGATGCTGATCGCCATCGCGCGACCCTCAACTGCGGATGCTGATCGCCATCGCGCGACCCTCAACTGCGGATGCTGATCGCCATCGCGCGACCCTCAACTGCGGATGCTGATCGCCATCGCGCGACCCTCAACTGCGGATGCTGATCGCCATCGCGCGACCCTCAACTGCGGATGCTGATCGCCATCGCGCGACCCTCAACTGCGGATGCTGATCGCCATCGCGCGACCCTCAACTGCGGATGCTGATCGCCATCGCGCGACCCTCAACTGCGGATGCTGATCGCCATCGCGCGACCCTCAACTGCGGATGCTGATCGCCATCGCGGACGATGCTCGCCATCGCGCGACCCTGCGCATACTGATCACCAGGCGCATGCTGATCGCCATCGCACGATCGCCCTCCTGCACATGCTGCTCGCCAACGCACGATCGCTCACCTGCTCATGCTGCTCGACCATCGCATCGGCATAACACAACGCGCCATCGCCAGCCTGCGCGTTAGCGCTCACCAGCTCACCACCGATCGCTTGTTGATCCATATCGCCAGCGGTCTTCCTCGCCCACGTGGCAGCGCGTTTCCTCGCCATCGTGCTAACGCTTGCGTTCGCCGCCTCGGACTCGCTCTCATCCACCTGCCCACCCTCACGACCGCTCGCCTGTGTGCCTGCGCGGCCACTCGCCTGCGCGCCCACACGCCCACGTGCCTGCACGTCTACGCTCATGCGCGTCCGCGCCCATGCTCTCCAATGTTCGCCCACGCGCGAACCAACGGTTTTTCCATCGCGCGGACGGATGGTGTTCCGTCGCACGAACCTACAGTGTTTCTTCGCACAAACGTCGGCTTATTTCTTGCAGTATCCATTGCTCGTCTATGGGTTATCGCTCGCCGACCACCAGCTCTCGCCCTTCCTACCACGCTCGCCCTCCTTCTGCCCTCCTTCTGCGCTCCTTCGTTTGCGTTACCGCGCATGGGCGCTTCCACGTTCGCCCACGCGAAAATCTTTGAATTTCCGTCGCGCGAGCTCCAGGGCGATTGCGACCACGATTCCCAATGGGGTTTTTCGCAGCCTGGCGAGTTCTTCTGGAGCGTATTTCCAGAACACGGTCTCACCCCGTAAACGCAGAGCATGGCACTTGCAAGAATAGGAGAAACTTAAGGGAGATCTGAGCAACACTCCTCTTTCCTGAACCTGGGTTAGCCCTTCCCCGTCATTCCATGGAAGGATTTTTGGCGGGGCGTCTTTCCGTTCGAGATTTCTCCATCGGACAAGGGGTGACTGCTTACATCTTCCTCTGGGAGCTTACCAGGTTCTTTCCCTCCTCGGTTACGGCCCGAGGTTTGGTTGAAGGAAGCTACAGGAAGATCAGGGGTACTTTCCTCCTCTCGAGCTCAGGCACCTTGGCCTTTCGTCGTTAAGTATCTACTTGCGGACAAGCTCGATGTTGTACCATCTGGACGCGCTGACTGAGGCCAAGGATATCGCGCCTGCCGTCTCTGTCAGCGAATTCAGTGTCTCTGAACCCTATGCCATAGTGTCAGAGTTGCCCGGTTGGGCAGAATGATCCATACCTTAGGCGAAGGTCTTCCTTAGGATCATCGATGGCTTCACCCCCGGCCCCCTCAGTCGATCCTTTCTTGTAAGGAAGGATCTGAGAGGGGATATCCGTAGTCGACCTCTCAGCCCTGATCAAGTTTGTCGAACAAACTTCGGCCAGCGTAGACCAGCAGAATCGATCAGACTGGTAACGAGGCGACAGGACTCCTTAAACCCTGGATCGGAAGGACGGGTACTTTCAGTTTCCATTCCATCCATCTTCCAGGGTGCTCGTTGAATTCAGCCTAGACTGCAAGTATTCCTGCTTATGATGCAGTGTGGCTATCCCGCCGTGGCATAGCAGGTTTGTTTCCCCAGAGAACTCTCCCTGCCTTCCTCTTGGCCGCTCAGGTGCAGGCTTACTCCTCCTCTGCTTTTTGGAGGGCTGGTCAACTCCGGTAGGCTCGGGTTCGACCTTCTTCAGCACCGGGACAAGCTTCCGGATGCTTACCATGAGTGTGGGCTCATGGTATTTTGCTTGGAGCCTTCTCTTCCTCTGCCTCAACATCTGGAGTATCTGGCCATGATATTGAGTCAACGGCCTTACCACATTGGAAACCCCGCTGCTCGTCTGTCCAGCGAGGTTATGCAACGTCGGTACTTGGATGGGTGACCACCTGGGGACGCCAGATTCTGTTACCACATCCTCCGAGCCTTCCTTTCGGTTGACTGTGGCAAGACTGAGGAGAGTCGCAGTACCTGTTCTCAGTCAAGCAGAGCTTTCAGCCCTACCTTGGAACGTTTCCTAGTTCTCCTTTCCTCATTGACCCGTCTATAGTCCGAACGGTCACCTCAGGATAAGTTCCATGTGGGGCGATCCAAGTTCCGTTGGCTTCAGGCAATGTTTAACCGGACTCCCTGGCCCTATGGGACCAGCGGAACTATTAGACCTGCAATGGGTGTTGACCTATGGAGCCTCTTGATGGTAGTGGATATTCTCGTCCTTTCCCCACATTCTTGATACGGTTCTCGGACTCGTCAAAGGAAGGGGGGGGGGGGCATGTTCCGGTCCAGGCCTATGGTCAAGACCTGAAGGATATCTCTCCATCATTCAGGCAGGCTTAGAGGCCTTAGTCTGGCCCCTCTACAGATCCTACAGCCCCTGCCGAGTCGCCCCGTGCCCGTCGACTTCATGATTCTGGCGTATTCTAACCAGCAGGGGACGCATTTTCACACCTTCACATCTTGCAGTAGAGATACCAGGATGATTGAGATTCTCTCAATACCACCATCAGCTCTCTCGTTCCAGGCAGGGGAATGTTCTCTCAGACTATCCGAGCAGAGCCTCGTAGAGAGAGTGTACCTGGGGGTCTTTGACCTTGGGTAACCAGCAAGTGCTGGTCTGGGGGACCTGATCGCGACAGCTTGGAACCTCAAGCTTCCGCTATTTTTCCCCCCAGTCTCAGACCCCGAGACTCTGGCAAGATGCATTCCGGTGATGGTGGGACAACTTCGACGCCTGCGTCTTCCCTCCTTTTTGTCTGTGGACAATGGGTCTCAACAAGACCAGGTTGTCTGTCAACCTTTCAATGGGAGAGCTCCACTGGGACTATGCGCAGAACGGTTTCTGGACCCTCTGCTTCCCCTGACGGAACTCCCGGGAGAGCTTCTCCCACGGCGCAAATTACTCAAGCATCCACACTGCGACATCTCTCCCGAACCGGGGCGTCGCTTCGGCTTCATTCCTGGAGACACTACGCTTCCTCCTCAAGAGGAGACAACCCGCTACAGTCGCGGTACGGAGGTCGCGTCATCTGTGATAGTCATCCACAGGGGTCTCCCAGGCAAAGTGAA
Organism: Palaemon carinicauda; assembly: GCF_036898095.1. Classification (NCBI taxonomy): domain Eukaryota; kingdom Metazoa; phylum Arthropoda; class Malacostraca; order Decapoda; family Palaemonidae; genus Palaemon; species Palaemon carinicauda. The sequence continues at coordinate 57,490,426 of NC_090765.1, read as the reverse complement.
GTCTAAGGTGGGTGGTGCCGTGGGAGATATACCTCTTCCCTTGAGGCTTCTTCTCCAGCAATAACGGTCTTATTGCCTTTCGGCAGGAGGAAACTCCTTTCCGCTCTCGGCAATGAAGCCTGTCGCTCAGCCTTTCCCTGACCTTCAGGCTTAAAGGAATAACTTTTCCTGCCCGCTGGATCTATCCTCGCTCATGCGAAGCTACGATCGTCCCTGCCCTAGTCGGAGGAAGACCTCCAACTTGGAGCATGGCTCGGACTTTTAGTCCTTTAAGAGATCTTCTCAAGACCCTTTACGACAGGCCTCGGATTGTATTCCGCCTTGGGTCTCCTGCTCACTCTGGCCACGGCCAGTGTGTAAGCAATCTTCTTGGTCTCTTACGACTCCCCCCTTTCTAAGGAAGAGGGGAAGGCAACATTCAGGCTCGCTCCTGAGTTGTTGGCTAGACTCAGAATCTGGGGGTCCCGGCCCTTCGGTCCGATTCATTCAAGATTTCGAGTCTCCATTCTGTATCTGATGTCCCAAGACCTTCTCTTTCTTGCCAGTAAAGGAATCGAGAGGTTAGCGCTGGGAACAGCTGCAGTTTGTCCTCAGTTGCAGCCGATTTGGGAGCACAAGGAGGACATGGGGGGAGAGTCACCAGTATACCTCTTCAGCCCGGACTCAAGGACATTCATCTGGACCTCTGTCCAGACCCTCCCCCGTCACGTCGCCCTACAGCACGATGTTGGATACATCGCAACGTCCCTCGCCTTCGAGTAATACTACTCTGAGACGCAGGTGCTACAAGCTGGAGTCTGGAAGCGTCTAATGACCTTCGCAGCCTGCTTCCTGCAGGGCGTGACCCACAGGAGTCTCGATACGTTTTCTATCGCTCTGTGGTGGCTACACAACAGCTGGTCTAACCTCAGGCTCCTTTTTGGACAGGTAGCAGAAGGTTGAGGGCATTGTTATCAGGTTTTAGTCTGCATGAACGAAAGAAGTATGTCTGGCCCTTACTTCTTTCTTCATCATCTCCTCTACGGGGAAGCAGCATCCTGGTCTCTGCATAGCTGACCTCGAACCTCTGCAGGTAAACCATGCTTCCTTGTGTTCCGAGTATTGAGTCAATACTGTCGCATCCCCCATACCCTGACGAGGTGGTATTGGGAACGTCCTAACCCAGAGTTCCTTCTGGAACTCCAGGTCAACTGCCTAGGACGGGTCACACTTCTTCCTTCACACATAAGCTTACGTAGGCCACATGGTTCCTTGCGGAGCAAGGAACTTGTGAGGTGCAGGGACTCCTTTTCTCGAGTGCGACTCACTCGGATTCTGAGTCCCCGGGTAAAGCCAAAGCCAGTATGGCTGGGGACTTTCCACCCTTCCTAAGGGGTAAGTCACCCTTTGTAAATAGCGTGGTTTGTATTTCGGTTACGGAACAAATGACAAATTCGAAGATAATTTGTATTTTTCCTAACCATACAAACCTTAGCTATTTACACACATTTGCCCGCCAGCCCTGTCCCCCAAGACAAGTCCTACCTCTAAGTGAAAGTGAGTATTCACCTGTGTGTGAGGGGGAGGAGGGGTAGCTAGCTACCACTCCCCTACCCCCCCGCTAACTAGCGCGGGGGTAATACACCCTCGTTAAATTCTAATGGCTCGCCATTTCAGCTACGCTAAAAGGTAACCCTTTGTAAATAGCTAAGGTTTGTATGGTTAGGAAAAATACAAATTATCTTCGAATTTGTCATTTTAGGCTGTAATCTCTGATATATAAGTTGTGTTTCTATATGGATATCATTTTCTTTACAGGTTCATTAGTAGGCCTACAGCTACTGAGAAAAATGCCTGCCAATCAAGAAACTAAGGTGCTAAGAGAAAGGAATAGGAATACAGTCACTAACTCGTGGCTGCAGAAAACATCTACTGCCATGAGAAGATAACTTAATTTTATCGGAATGCCAAGTGCAAGAACCATTAAATGTAGGCTACCTAGATTGTCACCATGAATTTTCCATAATAGAGGTTGGAATTGACTGAAATTTGGACGTAAGCAAGAAATACGTGTGTGAGAACTTCCTTGGCCAAAATTAGGAAAAGACCACAACTCATAAGAGAGGAAATAAGACATTCAAATCCAAATTATAAAGAAAGCATACAATTGATCAAGTTGACAACTGTAAATCAAATTTGAGTTTACTGATTGTGATATTAATAAGGAGAAATTTTATTTCAATTCTCGTAGGGGAGGCTAGAAACAATTTTAAGTGCAACATATCAAGGCTATGCAAAACATTGTTGAAAATTTATATGAAAAGCTGTTTTCATGTAGTTCCAATTCCTGGAAAAACATCTTTGGTAAAAAGGATATGGCTAGATTACGATAGCATCTGTGCATAGGAGCATGGAAGAATGTGTATAGTTGGAATCAAGAGGTAAATAGGATATTTGAAAAAAAGGTAAATATTTCTTGATTAAGAAAACAAACATTATAGAAGTATGATTGGAGAACTAGGTTTACCAAGAAAAACTAATTACAAACTAAATCTGACTGGCAAAAAGTACCTGCTTGACTAGTCACAGACCTGACTTAAGGGCGAGATGAGAGCCGAATGTTGAGCCAGGTGATGATGGTCAATTGTAGGGCCAGATGAAGATTGGTTGAAAGGCGCTACGAGGCCTACCTGGATGGTTGGATGAGGACCAATTATCAGGCCAGATGACAATAATAGGCCATTATGAGGGCTGATGGCAAGGTGAGGTCGAAAGTAGGGCCAGATGAGGGCTCATTGTAGAGTCAAATGAGGCTGATTGTAAGGCCAGAGGAAGGATGTTTTCAGGGTCAGATCAAGGCAACGTTTATAGCCAGACCAGGGCCTGTAATGGAGCTTCTGCTGCATACTTGAAACAGATTTGATAATAAAAAGAAATAAAAAAGATCTCTTCAAATAAGGAAAAGTAGCCAAAGGGATTTGAAACCAGAGGAAGCATCTTCATCGCTAGTGTCTCAAGCAAAAAGTATGTTGTTTCAGAAAATAAGTTTTGAGTGGTTAATAGAAGGAAAGAGCCAATAAGCAGATGATTGGTGGAAGAGATGTGAACTATAGATCACCTAATGATGATGAAAACAGTTAAAGATTACCTTGCATAACTTGAGAGTAATGTGTGTGGTTTGGTGGTGCAATGAAGGATTACGTAAATGATAAATGCAAAATAATGAGATTCTGAAAATCTAAGATGTATGTAATGACTGAATGTAGGAGATAAGAAACATTCTTTTCAAATTGACCACAAATGGAAAACAGAAAACAATAAGAAATTACAGAAACCTGGAAACTTTAGAAATTTATATTGATATTGAGCATGTTCCCTGATAATCGGCAACAAAAGTAAATAAGAAAAATGTGATAAAACTAAAAGTACTAAAAGACCCGGGACACTGTTGCTATTCAAGGGTAAACAATTTAGTTTAAAGTATATCTAGAAGAATGTTCCACATTGTTGAACACACACCGTAGCATGCTTAAGAAGTATTCTGGCAGACATAAGATTCTGTCTGGTACAGAATAAAACTAAATTTTAAATTATTTATATTGACATAACAAGGGTAGTCTATATAAACTGATCGAAGCAAGTGAAGAAAGTCAGATAAGTGATTCCGAAGGAATTAAAAAAATTCATTTACAAAAAATAATCCCAGGACAGGAAACTGAAAGGGAGTCTACACAATCACAAGAAGTTACAAAAGATGGCGACAACATTTTTGTAACGATACTACATAGCAGAAAGTATTACAAGTAAAATAGCAGTATAGTACTATATATGTCACTTGCACTTACATTATTTATAAGCATATAAGCTTTGCATATCAGAAGAGGATACCAGAGAGATGGGTTTGGTTCACCAAGTCATGGGGAGGAAATTATAGGCAGCTACATGGAAAATGGAACCAAATCAGAGGAAAGAGATCAACGAAACCTCTTAAGCCCCTATTACACGTATCCGGTTTCCTACGGCCAACCTGGCCTATGGCGCCGTAGAAAAATTCTGGCCCTATTACACGTATTTGAACCACCGGAGGCAAGTGGGTCAGTGTGGCACTGTTTGTGGTGGAGTGACATGTCTTCTCTCTACGTTAATCTCGTTCCTGTGCCCTAGAGTGCTACTTGAAGGTGAAAACAAGTAAAAGGAAGATTTGGTCCAAACAATGGCTGCGTAAACGATAAAAATACTCTCATGTTAACTTAATAAAGGAACTAGCACTAGAAAAAGATGACTGGTTTAACTACATGCAAATGGATCACGACACATATTTGGAACTCTTAAGTCAGGTATCACCTTTCATAGAAAAAATGGACACTTGCATGAGAGGTGCAGCCTCAGACTGATGTCATACCGTACGGTGAGCAATTACACGCTACGTCCTCGGTCCTGACGTATGACGGCCGTACGACCAACTTTAGTACTGGCGAAAGTTCATCCAGCCAGCCGTGGGAGAGCGTTCGTACGGCCGATTTGCTATCACGCGCTCCGGTTTGAACATATGCTAGCGTTGCGACCGACGGCGCCGTAAGAAACCGGATACGTGTAATAGGGGCTTTAGGATTCAAGAAATTTATACCAAGTAGCCTAGCAGGAATCATTGATGAAAAGAATAGTGAAAGACAAGTTAGTGTCTTTGTTAAAAGTACTCTGCACCTTCTGTGAAGAAAGCCCATGCAAAGGCAAGCGAGGGAAAGCCACTACAATCGAATAACAAACCAGTTGATGCTTACTGAGCGGGTGCCCACAAGGCACATTAAGACCAGTACCACCAAGAATCTGAAGGAACCAAGCTTGTAGACTATTGGAACCTTTATTTCTATAAGGTGAGTGTGAAATATTTAATGTGTTTTAGTTTCTTAGATGACAGTATCCAAATAAGATGAACCATCCTTAACTCTTCTCTCTTGATTGTGCTTGTAAAGTTAAGGCATTAAGATTTTATAGACTGTATTCTGTACGTATATACTTTAAGGTTTAAAGAGTTTCTGAAAGTGTGATCATGCAGAATATGATGGTCATTAAAAAACTTAATTCTTTTAACACAAGATTATATAGGGAATCTATTTCTGGTTAAAGTTAACAGAGAAGTTATTGGTTATAGTTGTATGTAATAGTGTATGAAGTATTTAGGTATTCGGCCAGCTACATTTTGCATTCTGTTTGAGGAGTCCAATTATATCTCTCTAAGAGTAACGCAGCAGTTTTCCCTCCTTACACTTTTATGCTGAATGGCTTTTTCTGTCTCAGCACTTAGTCATATGTTCCAAATTCAATTAATTAAATTAATTAGAGTTCCTAGATTTACTCCCTCCAATGTGATGGTTCAAATATCCAGTAAAATTGATATGGTCTGAAAGTGCATTTGGTTTTTATCAAGAGAACTTCTCTAAAAGGGAGAATATTGATCTTGAATCAGATTGTGGAAGTGGCAACTAGATATCCTATTATAGGAACTATAAGATATTAGTTCAAATTAATATTTTGTGCACAGTTCAAGTAAATATCAAATAGGGTTCTTTGAAAATTACTCTAGAATATTAATCTTTATTGCCTGGTAGTCCTTTTGTATAGTTTCAAGAAGATTCTTGAATTGATAAACAACCTTTTAAGCTCTTAATTCTTTTTCATGATGATGCTGTGTAGAGAACTTATTATTACTATTACTATCTAAGCTACAACCCATGTTAGAAAAGCAGGATGCTCCAACAGGGAAGGAAATAAAGAAATAAACAAACTAGATGAGAAGTACTGAACAAATGAAATAAAATGTTTAAAGAACAGTAACAGTATTAAAATAGATCTTTCATATGTAAATTATAAAGAGACATATCAGCCTATTCAACATAAAGACATTCGCCACAAGTTTCAACTTTTAAAAAGTTGCGCAGATTCAACTAAGCGATTAGGAAGAACACTCCACAACCTTGTCACAGATGGAGTAAAACTTCTAGAGGACTGTGTAGTATTGAGCATTATGATGGAAAGGGCTTGACTATCAGAATTAGTCTAACAGTAAAATTGATAATTTTCTGTAATGTGATGTTTATGAAAGAGATTTCACACCAATTTCAGAGGTTTATTTAGGAACTATTGTGAATTAATTTCATTACATTTTAGGTACCTATGGCTCATCAGGATCTAAGGACACATTTTTCTTTCAGGTGGATAAGCTTTCGACGTAAGGAATCATGCGAGAAACTAAAATTAAGGTTGGGCCTGTTTGTCATCTGTCTACAACTTAGAGGTGAGTATGATAGAAATAAATGTGTTACAGAGCTGAAGTAGACAGGACCCTGTTTTTGATTCTTCATAAAATGGTCATGTGCAACAATGAATAGTTTTGGGTTCTAGGCACCAGAGTTATGCTTATTTCTTATCCATTTTATGTATTAATGTGCATATTCACTTCCATACATTGACAATTTTACCTTTGGACCTTAAAACTTACCATATCAATTAATTTTTTACAGTAGATTCTTGCATAATTAATGTATTGTTTAACTGAATTATTAACCCTTTTACCCCCAGGCTATTTGGAAATTTCCAACCCTTAACCCCCAGGGGGTTATTTTTTCCCAGCACATTTTACAGTATATTTTTTTTTAAATTGCTCTAACAGCCTTAATTTTTGTCATAGAGAGGTCAGGTTGGTCTCATTCTCTTGGAAAATGCCTGAATTTTCTCAAAAAATTCTCAAAAATATGAATAAAATTTTTTTTATAGCATTTTATTGCAAGGACGTACCGGTACATCCATGGGGGTAAAGTGATGGGTTTTGTGAAACGTACCAGTAAGTCCTTTGTGGGTAAAAGGGTTAACTGAATTATTAAAGCTATTTGATATATACAATCCTTAGACAAGTCATTATTCTCAATTATCTTGATACTGAGCTTGATCTGTAATATAGGAATATCATGAGTATAACACCAGATACTGTATTTTACTCTTAAGAATCTAGATAACGCTGATAAATGACTCGCAATACAGGATATATGCACTTATTTCACCAGCTTTACTGCATTGAGAATGACAAAGGCATTTAAGACATGGTTTATTAGAAGTATCTGTTTACTCAACCCTTGTCACTACAATTCCATACACAAATCAATTTTCAGTGTAGTATCTGAAGCTCTCCCAAATGTTTGTAAACACCGTATTTGTTAAAGTTTACGATCGTTTCGAGGTTGCACTCGCCAACTGTAAAAGAGAGAATTATTAAGAATTCATATGAGAGGAAAATAAATTGTAAAATGATAAAAGATGTTTAGAACAATAAAATTACCGAAGCACCAACTTAAAATACCAAAATTGACAGGGGTGCCAAAAATGAGATGCCATGTAAGTACTTTTAAATGGTCTTAAAGATATCTGGAGGCAAATTTTGGGTTGCCCAAATGATTAGTCTGCAGTAGAGATTTTTGGGTTAATGTCTTTTTGGCAAACATTTTGAGGGATCTTTGTATCTGGGGAAGCTTTTCATTAATAGTTATAAATTCTGGAAATGTGGACCAGTGTTAATGCAGATGAATTTTACCATAGTAGAAAATATTGTAGATCTTAGAAAGGTATAGCCAAGCCCAAGTAATAATAATAATAATAATAATAATAATAATGATGATGATGATAATATATCACTCCAATACCAATCAATACAGGTTAGAAGCCTTTGTCCGTTCTGCCCCCCTTCTAGTAAAAAAGAGCATAGAAACTCCTATGGTTTGGGCCTAGTTATAACTCTTATCTAGTCTAATACTTATTGTAACATAGAATAATTAAATTTTATTTCTACTCTTCAAATAATCTGTCATTGCAAAATTAAGTTGTTTCTCTACTCCTCAGATAATCATCTCTGAAAACCTACCTTCATGGTCAAGTAAACTTCAAATTTATAAACTCAAGATTCGTCGAAGTTGAAACCGGAAGAATTTGCTGCATAAGAAGACACCTAAACCATTTGTTGGGAATGAAAAGAGGCAATTCTGTTTGCAAGCAAAGAAACCCATTGCCTCATTAGCTTAAAAAACTTTTGAAATATTGTACCAGTGTCTCAGATAGCAATTTAGGTCTTTTAGGGATGATAATCGTTCGTGTTTAAGTTTAGCAGGATGATACCAGTAGACAAAGGCGTATTGAAATTCTGTATGGCTTATTGCCGTTTCAAAGGGAAAGCATCTTCTTTTTTGGCAGGTAGTTCAGTAGGCTTCACTACATCAATACTGAAATACCAGGATACATTTATCCAAAATTAGTTGATCATACTGTATATCAGGTCAGTTTACTATTTCAGGTTACATGCCCAACCAAAAATGTTGTGGAATGAGGTAGTTAGTAAATTCAATGCATAGTTCACTGACAGTTTAAAGATGTCCTCAAAATCTTATAGCAGTCTACTGTAGATACAGTTGAAGGATTTTTATGGAAATAATTTACATAGTTTTAAAGCTTTTCCTGAAGCTCTGTATTCAATTGCAGGTTGTGCATTAGTCTTGAAGAATAGGATTTATAATTTTGTGATGTAGAGATAGCGAAGCAATAATTAAATTGTCAAGGTAATTTAGGCAAAACATAGTTATTACTGATATTTTCATACTTTAATAGATAATAGATTGACCATCTTCTATTATGGTAGGGTTTTGTAGTTAGGGTATTCAATAATGGCAAAGTTCATAATGAATTTCTCTAGCTTTCAAGTCTTGCGTTAGCACTTACTTAGGCTATATAAATATGAAGTTCAATACAAGCTACGTATGACAGATTGAAATTCTTAGTTACAATCTATGATAGGGAATATTCAAGAATAAGAATAGAATTTATTGACAATATGGAGAACTTGCCATAATTTTTTATTATTTGATAGGTTCGTAGGTTTGTATTAAGTTTGCCATGGAAATAATGCATCTTGATAAACTGTAAAGAAATATTTAAACAAAACATATCTTTAAATTGTTTAGTATCTTATCAAGAGCATTATTATCATAACTTATCTGCATATTACAAGACACTGTTGGCATGTGGATGTTCCAAATACTGTAGAAATATTACTTCTAAGGGAGTTAATAATTAATATTGTTTAGAGCTAAAAGTGTAGAAATCGGTAAGCAACCTTAAATATGTTGACTTTAGTGATGAAGGTTTGTCCAGTATACAGGGTATAGATTGGCAAGTACACCCAAAAGGGAAAATTTAAAGGGAGACTGTATGTTGGCAATCCCTTTGAAAGTATCAAAAACTCGAATTGAGATGTTGCCATAACAAATGTAGTTTCAGTATATGAAAAACTAAATTCAAATTCTAAATGCTGTATCAAGTGAAGTTTTATTTGAGTTTTGAAAAATTTAGTTAACCATGGAGAATTGAGATGTTGCCATAACAAATGTAGTTTCAGTATATGAAAAACTAAATTCAAATTCTAAATGCTGTATCAAGTGTAGTTTTATTCGAGTTTTGAAAAATTTAGTTAACCATGGTTTCATTAAAAACACGACTAAATAGGTGATTTATATTGTGAAGAATATTATACAAGCGTGAATTAATCAGTGAACTCAAATGACAATTGCACAATTCATAATAGTTATCTATTGTTGATGATAGTTTTAGGTTAGTCCGTCTCCATCTACCAAGGCACTTCCCCTAATTTTTGGAGTGAAGTAATTTTAGCTTAGTAATTAAACTCAAATTGAGACCAAGCCTAAAGGGAGTTTTAGATTCGGTAGTAAACTAAGATGTCGGGTATCTATAAAGATTAGTGAATAGCATTGAATATGTTGCATTAATTTTTGTGACTGGACATGGAGAGTTTTCTTGTAGATAATTTTAGCATGATATTTTTCACCAAAGCATATTTTACAGGCTTTTTGTAAAAGGAAAACGCATTGCCTAAAGATGACTAAGCTATTTAGTTAGTTTCTATTTCTTTACCAGTATTACAAGTTTTAAAGTAGCTATTCAAGTAACTACATAAAGTTAATGTCAAGGCATCAGTGATATTTCAATTAGTTATCAGAAGTAAAATCTTGAATGAAAGGTTCTATTTCATCCTAGGGATAAAGTCTTCTCAATCAGTGTTAGGAATTAGGTTTCGTATGCTCGTAAATTCTAGTTCCCAACACTACAGTGTCTTGCCGTATGCAGTTATTTTTTTAGGTTAAGGTATAGATTCTCTTTATTGAATGTTAATATGCTTCACACAATTCCCATCAACTTAATTTTTTTTATTAACTATAAAAAAAAACTGTAATTTGGAACTTTGAATAATGGGAATATTTGTATTATCAATTTGTATTGTATACTGTATTTATATTTATTGTACAAGGACTTCTGAATTTCAACTTATATCTGCTCAGTTCTCATCAAGTAATTATGGACCTTCCATAATTATTTTCTGCTCGGTTATCAATCCTCCAGTCCTAGTGGGATTAATTATAGTTAGTAAGACCAAGTGGGATTAATTATAGCTATTGAGACCTAGTGGGATTATTTATTGCTAGTGAGACCTAGTGGATTAATTATAGCTAGTTTTTCCATTGGAAAGTCAAACAATGTGGCCCTACAATCTAGCTTTTGAGATATTTAAAATAGCAATAATCCGTTCGTTGTTAAGTATATGAAGTGTTTTAGTAATTCTCTCTCTCTAGCATAGATTCAAATTGCAAGTTAAACAGTTCTCATTAAGTTACTACTGACCTTTTGTGCTTATACCCTGCTGAGTTATCAATCCTCTAGATGTAGTGGGATTAGTTATAGCTAGTGTTACTTAGTGGTATCACGTAATTATAACTAGCGAGACCTAGTGGGATTTGTTAGTTAGTATTTCGATGGGAATGTCAAATAATGGGACCCTACAATCGAGCTTTGAGATATTTGAATTAGCAATAATCCTTGTGTGTTGGCCATATAAAGTGTTTTAGAAATTCTCTATCTAGCATAGATTCTCCCTGAAAGTTGCTTTGTAGGCTGCGTTTAAAATGCTCCTAGGCATCATTGCATTCTTGTCAAATAGGCTTAAGGTGCCTCAGGTTTTTAATATTACTTTCAGCTTTCTTACTCTTAACTTAACAATCTTAACTTGGTAGGATTGTAGAGTATGCTTAATTGTTGGGCAATGATATATTTTTTCTTCAATAGATGTTTTTAAGTTGATTTTTGGGATTTAGTTCAAGTATATTTCAGTTTGTTTTGAGTTAGAATTTACTCTTAAATCTTGTCCTGATTTTTAAGAGGACCTCTGGGAACTTAAGCAATTCCTTTAAACATAACTTCATAAAAAGGACTGCGAGTTATTGCTCATTATTTCTGGGATAAAGTTGAAGTACAGAAGTTCACTGATATGAATTGTGTAGATAGAAAAACTTGGAAAGGAAAAACTTGTGAAGACTTAACAATAAAGAGAACTCCTTGGAGTCAGCATTGCAATGGCTCAAGGGAGGTTCTCGGCAGGGAGTACCAGCCAGTTATCAGCTTCGAAGCAGATTCAGAGACCCTTTTTCTAAGCTGACAACTTGATTGGCTGAGGTGGGAGAAGTCTCTCGCTTCCCTTGTGCTCTTCCAGGTGCATGAATCCATTTTCTCTGTTCCTGTTGAAGGTTTAGTCCCTTTCAAATGTAAAAGAAACCTGCTGTGCACAGAGGTCCAAGGGGGTTGGTAAGGTTACTGTTGAGACGAGCCATCTGCTTATTTTTTATTTCTCGCCAATGTCTGAGATTTAGTATGTAGGCAAATTTTTGTCTGTCTTGTAATTGTTTTATGGAACATGATGTAGAAATGTGTAGAGTTTTTCCAATCAAATTTCTTGGTATCAATGTTGAAGAGTAACTGCCATAAAAATTTCCTTGTGTAATTCCTATATGAATAACACATGAGGAACTCTACTGTGTTTGAGCACATACTTTGACATTCTGCTTCCAGATCTTCTTGAAATTTCCCACAGGACGTGTTGTTAGGAAAATTTGTTGCTCGCAAAACCTTATAGAAAAAACTAAGGAACATTTAGATTTTTCAATTTGTTTTCCAGAAATTGTTAATATCGGTAAATATTTTTAATTTTGCAATTGTTACAATTTAATTCAAATATTTGAGGTACTTTCCTGGCCAATTTCGTGTAAATTTGGTGATTTAATATGGAAAATCTTAGAGCCTTGTTATAATGTTTCAAACGTATTTTGCAAGATCAGAACTTGTCATTTTTTATGTGTGAATTAGACTGACTGTCACATATTGATTTTTAAGTTATACATGAAACTTAGTTTACAAACTTATTTTATATGTATCAATATATTCTTATATTCTGCCAGATGTCTTAAAATATTGAAATTAGGTACAGTATATCGAAAAATTTAGTTATACCTTCGGTTGATGATATAGCAATACTTTTACAGTATACATTTTGGACACATCATGAGGTGGTACCTGGTTGGGGCATTAGCCTTTCGTTTAGGCTTTGCATTATGTGTACTTCACCTAAAGGAGGTTTAAATTCCACAGTGGCCAGTTACAATTTTGTGGAAGAAATTAGGTAAAATTGGTTTTATGAAGGATAATCTTTGAGGAATCTTGGTTGAAATTTTTGCCCTAGAGGGAACAAAAATAAATTGTCCACCTTAACAAGAAAATTTATATTAGGCTTTCATAGACTTGAGATGGTCATATTGTCAACAAATGCCTCGTATAAATTTTCAGTGTGGAGCTTGGTGGCTTTGTAAGATGTTCAGACTTTCTGAATGCAAACGTCTTGGTCGTAAGCTAAGTTGCTTTTTGAAATATCCAGACTTTACCAAATTCAAAAGCTGATTTATTGCTCTTAAGTGGCTGTGTAGGAACTTTAGATTTTAATGGAACAGGAGCAGTTGGGGAAGTCAGTTGCTCTTTTTTTCACAAATCTGATATGTTTTGGAAAGTCTTTGTTTGGTAGATGATGAATTCCCAAGTTCCGATTTCCTTAGAAGGTGTATTAGCAACAAAGATGCCAAAATGGTTTAAAGAACTTTTTTTTTTTTTGAGCCACTTAAACTACTTGGGCATAACTAAAAATTCTTTCTTGCCTTGAGGAAATGAATGGATTGAAGTTTATCACACATTTTTCTAGCATTATCGATTACTGGTATATATTCCTGTGTAGAAATGGTATTTTTTTCTGGCTGATGTTTTTGACTTAACAGAGTAATGAAAAACTGAACTTCCTCATTCCTGTTTTCCTGAGGCTAAACTAACTAGTTTAGCTTTTCGATCTCATGAGATTAAAGCTCTGTTGTTGGACCTTGATGCTTATGGAGGTGTAGACCCAAATGGTATTTTTCCTTTGTTTTTTTATAAAGACAACAGATTTCTTAGCTCCAAAGTTACCTGTTATTTTGCGCAAGTTAGCAAGAAGGAGCTTTTAGCACTTGTTGGAGAATTGGTAAATTTACTCCTCTATGTAAATGTGTTTGTGGTAGCTCAAGTCCCACCGATTACCGCCCAATTTCCATAACTCCCATATCTAAAGTTTTTGAACGTCTTCTGGCAAAACGTCTTAATAGGTTTGCTGAAGGTAATCATCTACTCCCTTGTTTGCAATGTGGTTTTCGTAAAGGCCTTGGAGCATGTGATGCCCTTCTTACAATCTCCAATGCTGTACAGAAATCCCTTGATTGTGGTCAGGAAGTTCGTACGATTGGCCTTGATTTTAGTGCTACCTTTGACCGTGTTAATCATGAGGCCCTTGTTTTCAAACTGAAACAGTTGGGAGTGGGTGGGTTGTTTCTTAGCATTATTATTGATTTTTTTAAGTAATAGATCTCAAAGAGTTGTTGATGGGCACCATAGTGAGTATAGGAATATGATATCCGGTGTTCCACAGGGTAGTGTTCTTGGCCCATTACTTTTCATACTATATACACATGACATGTGGTTTGGCCTAGAAAACAAGCTTGTTGCATATGCAGATGATGCTACTGTCTTTGCATCAATTCCATCCCCTGAATGTAGATCTGGGGTTGGTGAATCCCTTAATAGAGATTTAGCTAAAATTAGTGCATGGTGCAAATTATGGGGTATGAAGTTGAATCCTAACAAAACTCTAAGTATGATTGTAAATAGGTCAAGGATGGTGGCTCCTCAACATACGTATCTCAGTATTGATAATTTTTCTTTAAATTTGTATGACACTTTTAAAATTTTAGGTGTGAATCTCAACAGCAAATTTACTTTTGAGAAACACATTAGGTCTGTGTCTTCTTCAATTGCACAAAAAATTGACTTTTTGAGAAAGTCTTACAAGATTTTCGGTGATCAATCTATTCTGAAGAAGTGTTTTAATTCTTTCATTCTACCTTCCTTTGAGTATTGTTCTCCTGTCTGGTGTTCAGCTGCTGATTCTCATCTTAATTTGTTGGACAGAAACTTAGTTTATTAAATTTCTTGTTCCTGATCTAGAAATTAATCTTTGGCACCGTCATTCAATTAGTTCATTATGCATGTTGCATAAGATTTTTCTTCTCTGACCATCCTTTACATTCAGATCTCCCTGGACAATTCTATCCTGTTCGTAATACTAGGCAGGCAGTTGATTCTGATAGCCAGGCCTTCTCCATCACGAGGCTCAATACTACACAGTATTCGAGAAGTTTTATTCCAGCTGTTACCAAGTTGTGGAAATATCTTCCTAATCGGGTAGTTGAATCAGTAGAACTTCAAAAGTTCAAAGTTGGAGCAAATGTTTTTATGTTGACCAGGCTGACATGAGTCTTTTTATTGTTTATATATGACATCTGTTTTTGACGTTGTTAATAGTTTATTTAGGACATATCTGTTTTGACGCTGTTAAATGTTTTAGAATGATATAGTGTTGATTTATTCTCATCATTTATTTATTTCTTTATTTCCTTTCCTCACTGGGCTATTTTTCCCTGTTGGAGCCCTTGGGCTTATAGCATCTTGCTTTTCCAACTAGGGTTGTAGCTTGGCTAGTAATAATAATAATAATACAAACTGTGGCATTGAGTTTAGAATTCATTGGTTTTTCAATGGATTGAACACACTTTGATTGGGGGTAATCAAATATGGCGAGGATTAGAATATGTTGTTGGCTTGAAATTGATGTGAAGGAAAATTGCATTTTTTCTTTAATTTTGGGCTTACCAAACTTGCTAGCTTTTGTGACAGATCTAGGTGTGATTCTTGATTGCAAATATACTTTTTTACTTTTGAGCAACAAATCCGGTCTGCTTTTTCAGTTGCACAAAATATTGGTATATTGAGTGTGTCTTGAAAGTTTTCACTGATAGTATATTCTGAGGCTAAATTAACTTGTTTAGCTTTTTAGTCCTGCAAGATTAAAACACTTGATGCATCGTGATGCCTGTGAAGGTGTAGATCCGAATGGTATTTTTCCTTTGATTTTTATGGAGACTGCTGATTTATTATCTCCTAAGTTGCCAGTTGTTTTCCATAGGTTACCAAACAGTGATTCCTGTTGCTTTTGTTGAAGTTTTGGTAATATTACTTTTAGGTAAATATATTTGCAGTAGCTCAGTTCCTTCTGATTACTGCCCAATTTCTGAACTCCCATATCAAAATTTTTTTCATGACTGTTGCCAAAACTTGAATAGGTATGCTCTAGGTAATCATCTGCTCTCTAGTTTGCAATTTGTCTATTGTAAGGGCCTTGAAGCATGTGATGCCCTTCATACAATATCCAATGCTGTACAAAAAATCCCTTGACTGTGGTGTGGAAGTTCGTGTGATTGGCGTTGATTTTAGTACTGCCTTTGTGTCTGTGTTAATCTTGAGGCCCTAATTTTCAATTTTCAAATTCACAGTTGTTGATAGGCACCATAGTGAGCATAGGAATGTGAGATCTGGTATTTCTCAGGTAATTTTCTTGTCTCATTACTTTTCTTAGTGTACACATATGTGGTTTGGCCTAGCTTGTTGCATATGATGCTACAATGCATCAATTCCATTTCCTGAATGTAGATCTGGGATTGGTTTATAGGTAGTAGGTTGGTCAGGGCACCAGCCGCCCGTTGAGATACTACTGCTAGTGACTTATGGGGACCTTTGACTGGCCAGACAGTACTACGTTGGATCCTTCTTTCTGGTTACGGTTCCTTCGCTTTGCCTACATAGACACACAATAGTCTGGCCTATTCTTTACAGATTCTTCTTCACCCAAGGGGTTAACTACTGCAGTGTAATTGTTCAGTAGCTACTTTCCTCTTGGTAAGGGTAGAAGAGACACATTAGCTATGGTAAGCAGCTCTCATAGGAGAAGGACACTCCAAAATTAAACCATTGTTCTCTAGTCTGGGGTAGTGCCATATCCTTTGTACCATGGTCTTCCACTGTCTTTGGCTAGAGTTCTCTTGCTTGAGGGTACACTCGGGCACACTTTTCTATCTAGTTTCCCTTCCTCTTGTTTTGTTAAAATTTTTATTGTTTATATAGGAAATGTTTACTTTAATGTTGTTACTATTCCTGAAATATTATATTTTTCCTTGTTTCCTTTCTTCACTGGGCTATTTTCCCTGGTGGGGCCCCTGGGCTTCTAGCATCCTGCTTTTCCAACTAGGGTCGTAGCTTAGCCTTTAATAATAATAATAATAATAATGGAGATCTAGCTAAAATTAGTGCTAGGTGCCAATCATGGGG
Source organism: Palaemon carinicauda (assembly GCF_036898095.1). Lineage (NCBI taxonomy): Eukaryota > Metazoa > Arthropoda > Malacostraca > Decapoda > Palaemonidae > Palaemon > Palaemon carinicauda. The sequence goes on along the minus strand of NC_090765.1, from coordinate 57,473,770 downwards.
CATGAAGTTGAACTGTAAAACTCAAAGTATGATTTTAGCAGGTAGAGGACAGTATCTCTTGAACATTGATTCTGTATTGATAATGTTTCTTTAACTTTATACAACTCTTAGGATTTTGTATATGATTCTTAATTGCAAATTTACTTTTGAGAAATAAATTTGGTGTGATTCTTCAATTGCACAAACAATACGCTTATTGAGAAGTATTAAGAATTTTGTGGATTAATCTCTCCTGAAAAAAAGATTAATTCTTTCAATCTCCTGTTTTGAGTAGTCTTTTGTCTGGTCGTCAGCTCCTCTCTCAGCTTGATTTGTTGAACAAAATCTTGCAATTTATTAAATTTCTTTTTCTTGATTTGGATATTGATCTGACACCATCGTTCTGTTAGCTCTTTATTCATGTTGCATAAGATTTTTCATAATTTGACCTAGTTATTTTTGGAGATTTGTGCTCATGTAGTTAATTGTTTGCCAAGGTCAAGGTTTTTCGTTTTAGAAGCTGTCATTTAAAGAGATTTTGTTGAGAAAACCTCTAATTCGATAAGTCTTTTACCAAGATTGTGTTATAGGGAGATTAATCACCTTGAAAGTCTGAATTTGAATGGTTTTTCTGAGATAGGCTAAATCTAGAATTTTGGATGTGTTTTGTCAAGAAATCGTTAGTTTGAACGTTATTACTTAAGTTGTCTGCCATTGTTAGTGTTTTTGTTTCCTTGAAAATCTGTTGAAGTTATTGTCTATGCCAACGAAGACTCTGTTTAAGATATTTTTCTTGGGAAGTGTATCAAGTTGACAGACCTGTACTTTTGGTCTGAAGAGACTTGGTTTGAATTCTTTTTGTAGAATGTCTAAAAGTTAGGTTTTTCCCAAAGATCTCTTAGAAGTATCAGTTTTGAGTTTTTCCATAGGAAGTTTTAAGTATTTAATCAAGGTTAATCTTTGGAAGACTTGATACGAGATTTTTTTTTTCTGAAGAAATCCTGTTGGTCCAATGGTTTTAATGTAAAAAGTCATGGTTTTTTATTTTTCTTAGGAATTTTGTTTCGGTCTCTCCAGATCATACAACAATTCGAGAGGATTGTTCTTTAGTTTTTTGCATTTGAAGAGTTGGTTTGTCTCAAAAAACTCGTAATAGTTTAGGTTTAGCATATTCTTTGAAATTTTGAAATAAAAGATAGCTACGTTGTAAAGAATTGCTTAATTAATAGAGATGCATAGTAAGTTGGTGGAATGGAGGCTAGAATATGAATATACTATATTTTGAATAACAGACATTAAATCTAACATTCTGGATAATAACTGCATCTCTTATTGGCAACTGCATTAAAATTGAGTAAAATTACTTCTTTTTGTGGTGTTAACAAGTGTAATTTCTCTCCGATAATAAATAAATAGGTTAAGATTCAGTGTCTCCCAGATCCAGGCAATAAAAAACTAGCATTTGTTGTAACTTGAGGTTTATCAGTACACTGATAGTAACATTTCATAGGGATGTCCTGAGAATTGTCTGCATTAAGAACTTCAAACATTCCTTGGACTCTGTTCCAAAGATGTGATGATAATTGTTCTTGAATGTACCTGTAGTAGTGAAAGCTTTGTATTATTCAATAACAACAAAAGGCAAATGTTCTAAGGTGTCCTGTATGTTTTCATATTCCAGTAAGCCATATTGAATCGATATCTTTTCTACATAAAATTTTGAATTTTCAGTCGTTACCCTGTTATGACAAAGACTTAAAGCACAAATATATATAATATATTCATATTCTGGTGAGCACAATATATATACTGTACATAGGTCTATTCTTGTGAACACTACATATCTGTAGGCCTGTAGCACTATATATCAAGGTCTATTCTTTTGAGTACTATATATCTCTAGGTTCATTCTCTGTTGAGTACAATATTATCTCTAGGTTTATTCTGTTGAGTCCAATATATATACCTAGGTTTATTCTGTTGAGTCCAATATATATACCTAGGTCTATTCTTTATAGTGCACTATATATCTCTAGGTCTATTCTTTATAGTGCACTATATATTTCTAGGTCTATTCTGTTGAGCACACTATAAATTGCTTGGTCTATTCTGTTGAGCAAACTATATATCTCTTGGTCTATTCTGTCGAGCAAACTATATATCTCTTGGTCTATTCTGTCGAGCAAACTATATATCTCTTGGTCTATATTTCTGAGCGCACTACATATCTATAGGCGTATTCTGAAGAGCAATAAGAAACTGCATTTGCTTTGGCTTTCCCAAAACCAGGTGACCGTAAGGGGGAAGGGGTTGGTCCCGTCTGTGCACCTCAAACAGATCACAATAGGCATTACTAAAAGGTCTCTACACATTCCTTATGGTCCTTATAGGTGAACTGTCTTCCATCTTGCTTTCCAGTTCTTAACTTTACCTTTTGATTGCAACTGTTGGACTTCTTTCTATTGAATTTGGGCACTAAATGGCCTCCCAGGCCCCAATACCAGGTCTCCTTTCCCAGATTCATAAATTCAATTGACCGGCTCTAAGAGTCAAGCTTGACTTATTGGGCTGATTAATCACCACCTTTTAATAGATAAATTCAATCTAATCCAAAACTTGTTTGAAAAAATATCAATTCAAAATGCAAATTGCTTGTCAATTGGAGGATTCTAATTAGGCCCATCTCTCAGATCCTATCTCCCCTCTGTAGTAAAGCGCTAGTGTCTGGCTTTCTCTACACGCTTGCCTGTATTTGGGGTTGCTGCAATGGTTCTTAAGTACATTTCTCCATTTCCTTCATTCCAGTGCATCTTCCTAGCTCAATCCTAATTTCCTCGTCTCTTTTTAGTCAACCTATCACAAATGTGGCTATATATAAGTTATATATTTATTTATGGTCAGGCACAGATCTCCCTGTCCCTCTGGTAGGGGGAGAGGAGTAGTCATACCCTGCTGAGATGCAGTGTGTGTCCGTATGTGTACATATCTCTAAATATGTAGCAGTCAGTTTTGACGGGTCATGTACATGAGTATGGAATTTTGTCAAGGCATGAGACTGTGTAGGAGTTTTGGTCACCTTTCTACTATTGAAGGGCAATGTGTCTTGGTGTAACTGTATTGTTGTAGCATAAACTGAAGGATGACTTGTGATTATTAATAAATAATAAATTTCAATTGTTTGGTTTATTTTTATAGTTCCCGTAAGCTTAATTTTAAGACATCTGAAAAGAATATACAGAAATATATTACATTATTAAAAAGGTTTGTAGACTCGTGTAAACTGTATGATTATAGCACCAGATTAAGTACTTTGATATTCCATGTTTGAAGGTTTCGCTTTTCGATAAGCAATGAGATTAAAATAGTTATATGTATCCCCTAAAAAGATCTTTTTGTTTTCGAAATTTAGAGTTATTTCATGAAATAACGTAATTTATATCTCGACTCAAAAAAAAGTTTAACCCTATAAATTCGTAATTTAATAGTTTCTCCCATAAAAACTCAAACTTTTCATGTCAATGTAATGGAATAACATAATTTGTATCCCCCCATGTGAATTTAATGGAATGACGTAATTTGTATCCCCCATAAAAGTAACCCTTTAAATTCGCAATTTAATAGTTTCTCCCAAAAAAAAAACCTCGTTAACTTTAAATGTGAATTTATGGAATAATTTAATTGGTATCCCCCCATAAAAGTAACCCTTTAAATTCGTAATTTAATAGTTTCTCCCAAAAAACTTAAACTTTTCATGTGAATTTATGGAATAACAATTTGTATCCACCCCATAAAAGTAACCCTTTGAATTCGTAATTTAAGGTTACTTATTAAAAACGTTAAATTTTCATGTGAATTGATATACGTTGTCAATTTAGCTCTTAAACAAAATCACCTTGGGTATTTTATTCATATTTAATGCATTATTTATTTATATAACTTAAATGGGTAATTCGAATCTAAATTGTCTGAAAAAAATGCTATCAAATCTCTCAATGACTAGAAAAAGTCGTAAACAAGGTGCTATATATCAATGTTAAAAATTAGTATGTGTATGACAGGTTTCCGAGAGCTTTCAGTATAGATATTTGACTTGAAAAAAGTCCAAGTAAATATTTTTCTTAATATTCGAGTGAGATTCCTGTTGATATCAGATATAACCAAAAATATATTTTTTCATTCTAAAAGTTAAAAATACGATTCCGTTGATTAAAAGTGCAGCAGTTATATCTAAAAGTAAATTTTAAAAAAAAAGGATGATCTCGTTAATTTAAAAATGCAGGCAAAGTTATAAGAAATAAAACTAAAGTAAGCTAATGTTAAGATTACATTTAGCAAGTAGTATTTTTGCAAATTTTAAAGTAATCAACCAAAAAAAAGTACATTAAACTAATCTAGGTGATGGTAATATTTTTGCCAAAGTTTAAGATAAAGTAAGATAATCTAAGCTATAATGAAATTTTTATAGCATTAATTTTCCATAAATATTACTAAGTGAATTGCTGCACATGTTTGAAGTTACATTGAATTACAATAAAGATGGCTCATCTTTTTATTAAATAGTGCTCTAATCATAGGCTACATGTCCTGAATGGCCTGATTAAACAGTATAGCCTAAATCCATGATTCTGATTTGTGAATAAAAACTATTTTCAAGTCAAAACTAAAAGCATTAATATAATCAAATTTATATGAGAAAGGCCAGGAAGAGAGGAATTAAAAGTTATCCGAGTTGTAAAATAATCTTAACTTCAAAAAAATTGAATGTTTGCAATCATTTAAATATTAAATTATTTCAGTCAATCGTTCATTCAAGAAAATTAAAGTAATTTGTCTTGTTCGTATAAAAGATTGAAGTAAACATTGAATAATTTCAGTCAGTCGCTCATATAAAGAAAAGTTAAATAATTTGTGTCGTTCATATAAAGAAATTAAAGTAAATATTAAATTTCATTTTCGTTCATATCGAGAAATTAAAGTAAATATTAAATCATTTTAGTCAATCGTTCCTGTCGAGAAATTAAAGTAAATATTAAATAATTTCATTTTCTTTCATATCGAGAAATTAAAGTAAATATTAAATCATTTTAGTCAATCGTTCCTGTCGAGAAATTAAAGTAAATATTAAATAATTTCATTTTCTTTCATATCGAGAAATTAAAGTAAATATTAAATCATTTTAGTCAAGCGTTCATATCGTGAAATTAAAGTAATGTTAAATAATTTCACTTAATCGTTCGTGTCGAGAAATTAAAGTAAATGTTAAATAATTTCACTTAATCGTTCGTGTCGAGAAATTAGAGTAAATGTTAAATAATTTCACTTAATCGTTCATATCGAGAAATTAAATATTAGATAATTTCAGTCAATCGTTCATATTGAGAAAAGTAAATAATCAATAATTTCAGGCAAACGTTCATATAAAGAAATTAAAGTAGATATCGAATAATATTAGCGATTTGATTACTTATCATTTACAGTCAAAAATTCTCTCGGTCACTAAGTCAATATGGCGCTCGGTAAAATTTTCAGTATTAGTAATAGTAATGTCTACCGTAGGGTTCCTTGGTTTTCTATAAGGTTAAGACAGCAACAACCATTTTCTATAACAAGACGAATAGATTCCTGTGTCAAATCTCAAGGAAAACTGGAAGTAGGGTATCAGTGTGTTTACACTCCGTAGATTTTCTCATGTGGTATTCATATAGGAATTGTACTTTGAAATTTGTTGGCCTTTGCTTCAACATTGGTATGAAATTTTTGATTGAAAACTCTACGGATTTCCATACCCTGTTTCATAAGACGTTACTTGGCAGACTAGTGTTTGCCCACGTAATAAATAACAGCCATGAGAATGGAACGTAAGCTCTGGCTCTTCTCAGGGGTACCCCTACCACTTCCCTTGGACTTCTGTGCATAACAGTTTTCTATATTGGAAAGGTACTGATATCTTCAACGGTAAGAGAAAACGGGTTTATGGACCTGGAAGAGCACACAGGAAGCGAGGGACTTCTCCCATCTCAGCCAATCAGTTGTCAGCTTAGAAAACGGGGTCTTTGAATCTGCTTCGAAGCTGATAACTGGCTGGTTACTCCCTGCCGAGAACCTTCCCTTGGGTCATTGCAATGTTGGCTTCAAGGACAACAAAAAAAAAAATTTTATTTTCATTTTCCCATTTTATTTCATATTAACCAGTTTCTTCTCAAACATGTTTGGTTAGGATTTAAATAAAATAGCGTCCGTTTAAAGTCAAATTTTTATTAGCCTAACTACATTTATGACGTCATTCATTGATCACGTC
>NC_090765.1:57418031-57466993 GCF_036898095.1 Palaemon carinicauda | reverse complement strand
GGAAAGCAAGATATTTCACAAAGCATAGAAAAAAAATACCCAAAAGGCACCTTTAAATCCACTGACCTGACAAATCACAACTTTGTTAAATGCTTAATTATAAAGAAACTTGAAAAAAAAGGGATTTTGACGAAGGAAAAATCTATTTCTGGGGAGAGACCTGTGACGGCCGGCGAAAAAGTCCTTCTTTGTACTTTTTCTGATATAAATCTTCCTAATATACCAGAGAAAATTAAAAGCATGGAATGCAGAGGTTACAACCCTCGCGCGAGCACCTTGTTGGTGTCGTATATCTAACAAGGGCGTTTGTAAAACACTATTCACAGGCTGTCTTCCATTTAGATAATCCCTTCATCAAAGGGGGAGGGCCGTGACAGGCCCTAGAGAATACAGTTGGGTTACCTCCTACCGACACCTACCACTCGCGCTCACCAGGTCATCCTTCTGTATTGGACTTGCCCGCAAAGTTGATAAGTGTTTTGCCCAGTGTTTTTTCGAAGTGATTGTCGTTAATTCAACATGACTGACGTTGCTACTTCACCCTTACCAATGTTAAGTACCATAGTTTGTTTTGGCAGCTTTTGACAGTACCGGGCATTTGTTTTGTTTCCAATATGGTGGTTTTTAGTTTTGGAAGCGATTGTAAGACGAATACATGTTTTAGAGATAAAAAGGAGGATGGCAGATAAAATGAAAATTTAAAATGCCAAAAGAATAACAGAAAAAATGAGAGGAAAATAAAGTAGCAAGTAAAAGGGCCAGGTAAATATACCACCATCACACAATTAATGGAAACCATTACAAGACAGTAAATGACAAGCAGTAGCAGAACCTATGACAAAAAAAAAAAACCTTGCAAGACAGTAAATGAAAAGCAGTAGCAGAACATGACAGAAAAACATTGCAAGACAGTAAATGAAAAGCAGTAGCAGAACATGACAGAAAAACATTGCAAGACAGTAAATGAAAAGCAGTAGCAGAACCTATGACAAAGAAAAACATTGCAAGACAGTAGCAGAACCTAGGACAAAGAAAAACATTGCAAGACAGTAAATGAAAAGCAGTAGCAGAACCTATGACAGAAAAAAACAAAAACTTAGTGGGTTAACGCCAAAATATTAGGATCTGCTTCAATTTAATGGCCTAGTTTCAACATCAGTCTCTCAGGACAGGTGGTGGAAATATCTAAAAAGGAAGAGTAAAATGTAGGAGAGGGGAATGAAAATCAACATAGGCATAGCAAAAGCTTGTGAAGACAGAAAAGTGGTTGCTATGGTACCATAGGTAGAGTATTATTGTTACCTTGGAGACATATTGGAGAACCAAGAAATAGTAACAGTAGCGAAGAAGTAACAGCAATGAAGTAACACCAGAAGAAGTAGTAACAGAAAAGAAGTCGAAAATCAATTAGAAAGAAGCTTTGGCATATATCAGAGGAAGAGAGCTGTACTACTAGTAGATAAATATTCTCCATTATGAACACAAAAGGTCTGTATTACTAAATGCAGCCTAAACATGAGAAAAGCAACAAGGAAAATGGAAGCCTTGAAAAGGTTCCAGCCATAAAATTTCAAGTTTCACGCGCTGAGAAAAGTGGGAAAGAGGGTCAGCTAGTTGTTGCGGTATTCATTGGCTGAAAAAGTCTGACAACTCAATTCTGATTATGACGTGATGAGAAGGGTAGGAATATTAGTAAATGTGAAAGTAAAAAGACTGAAATTACCTATTGGAAGGGACCTGGAGATCATAAGATAAACATGGGCAAATGAACACCTACATCTGAAGAGTGATTAAGGCTTGCTTTATCTCTAAGAAGGGTAAATATGATAATTTTTTAAGGTGTTGGTGGTGATGAGTAAATGCACAAAACTCGTATTGATGATGGAACATAGGCTCAAAACCCCAAAATAGCAAATGAGGAAAAGAAAGACGTCAGGAGAACTTTAGTTACGTAAGTGACAAAATACTGACCAGGAGTTTAATGTGTCACGTTATGCAGCAGAGTTGTGACAAGGAAAACAGATTCTAAGAATGTGGGACCAAAGTAGGAAGACTCATTAAAAATGAGGGGAAAGTAAGATGGACAGAATATAGTATAAGTAAAAACAATAGCCATCAAACACTGGGAAGGAATTGAATGATGAGGGTGGGGTGGGGTGTAGGAGAGTGGCAAGCGCCAAGATGACGAGGCATAAATTGAATAAAATTCTTAACATAGCAGAAAGAAGGAAGCATGTTCAGAAAAAACTTACTACTGTGAATGCAATGCATACCCTCAGCAAGTGTTCTAGTCTTACTTCACCATAATTAAGACACCACACGCAGAAAAGTCACAAACTTTGGAAGCTATCTCTATTTTACTCTCTTCGCTGCCCCTAACACTTAACATTCTTCAATGACTCTCTGCTTCTACTCCCCCATTTGCAGCAACAGACTCAAGTACTTAAACTGATCTACTTCCCAAAGTAACTCTCCATTCAACATGACATTTAATCTAGCACCACTCTCCCTTCTCATGCATCTCATAACCTTACTCTTACCAACATTAACTCTCAACTTCCTTCTCTTACACGCCTTCCCAAACTGTTACTAATTGACTCGGCTTCTCCTCCGAGTCTGCAACCGATACAGTATCATCCACAAACAACAACTGATTCACATCCCACTCCTGATAGCTCTCTTTTATCAGTTTCAATCCTCAACCAAGCATTCGAGCATTCACATCTCACGCATCCATCAAAAAACCAAGTGAACAACCATGGCGACAACACACACCCCTGTCTCAGCCCCACTCTCACTGGAAACCACACACTTCATTTCCTATCCTGACATACTTTACTGTCTTTGTATAACCTCTTCACTGCTTGCAACAACCTTCCACCAATTTCATATAACCATCACTTTCCACAATGCTTCCTTATATACTCAATCATAAGCTTTCAACAGATCCACAAATGGAACATACACCCCCTTACCTTTGGCTAAATATTTCTTGCATATCTTCCTAACTAAACCAACACCCATCACCTCTTCTAAAACCACCCTGTACTTTTGAGTTAGCATTCTCTGTTTTATCCTTAATCTTATTAATTAGCACTATCATACACTTTTCCAACTACACTCAACAAACTAATACCCTTTAAATTACGACACTCATGCACATCTCTCTTACCTTTGTATAGCGGAACAATGCAACACAAACACTCAGTCCACTGGTACCTTTGATACAAAACATAATTGAACAATCTCACCAACCATTCAAGTAGTCACACCCCTTCCTTTAACATCTTAGCCCTCGCACCCTCCATACCAGGTGCTTTTCCTGCTCATATTTCCTCTAGTGCTCTCTTCACTTCCTTTCTAGTAATCTCTCATTCTCATCTCCCAGCACTGGCTCCTCAACACATGCAACAGCAATTATATCTGCTTCCCTATTATCCTCAAGAATCCAGGTAATATGGAAACATCAAATATGTAATAAAAATAAAGCAGCAATAGTAGAGTACCTGAGTGACAGGACAAAAACATCTAAAAAGACCCAGAAAAAACATGAAAAATTGGAATAGATGAAGGTCTAGGTCTTTCTAACCCTGTAAAAGAAAGAAAGGACATAAAACTGTATGCTATGTTGCTGCTGATGACGACAAATGGAAAGGAGAGGACTGAACATAGGGAGAGAAGAAAAAAAGATGTAACCACTGTATACAAAGAATGCCATGGTATAAGGAACACGGGATTAATGAATAATAAATTAGGAAGAAGTGCTGGCAATATTTAGAAGGCCCAAGAATGGAATGGAGAGGAGTATTAAAAACCAAAAGAAGCCAACTAATGCTCAAGGTGACTGAGAAAGGAGTAACAAAAATCGGTTAATCAGGGAAAGAGGCTGCATGGTTGTATCATACACCAAATTAACAGCTGAGGAGCAACACACAAATAAGCAGTAAAAATATATATTGTCCTTCTAGAGAAACTGGAATCCCACACACAGCCTTATTACAGCCATTGCAAGCTTAGATCTGCTGCCCGTCGAATGTCTTCTCTTGCTTGGTGGATGTCTACATCAAGAGCCTGAAATTAAATCACAAATTAGTATAAGATATGATTTTTGAACCTTTAGATAACTTTGTGAAAAGTTATTTTCTTAGAACCTCAAATACAGCATATGTGGGTTACATAAATTTAACTACATTAAGCATTTAGGCATACTTTGTGTAATACTGATTGAATTATTTTAAAATTCTAAAACATTTACAAGATTTTTGTTTTTACTCTCAATGTCATTATTATTATTATTATTATTATTATTATTATTATTTTTATATTATGATAAGGATTATTATTATTATTATTTTTATATTATGATAAGGATTATTATTATTATTATTTTTATATTATGATAAGGATTATTATTATTATTAATTATAATTATTATTATTATTATTATTATTATTATTATTATTATTATTATTATTATTATTTCTGGGTCGATCTGTGACGGCCGGTGAAAAGGGTCCTTCTTTACACTTTTCTAATATAAATCTTCCAAATATACTAGAGAAAGATAAAAGCATGGAATGCAGAGGTTACTACCCTCGCGTGATCACCTTGTTGGTGTCGTGGGCGTCACAGGTCTCGCCCCAGAAATAGATTTTTCCTTCGTCAAAATCCCTTTATTATTTCAACTGGGTTTGTTTTCCACTTTAAGATAGGCCTAACCTAATGTATACATGCAGGCGGACATGTAAAGAAACCAAAGAGTGAAAAACTAAAGCACAATAAGCTGATGAGTAAAGAGCATTAAGTTAAATATCTACAGTACACTCTTACTAAATATTTGTAAGCAGTAGTCCTGTTGAGAAGAGCAAAAAATGCAGTTAATATCTGTTGAATAAAAATGCATCTCAAATCCATAACTATGAAATTAATGCTTTAATCTAAGAAATTATAGAATGTTTGGCTAATAAAAACATGGTATAGAAATCAAAAGATCACAAATTTCAGTAAAAATATCTTACATGGAATCAAGTTTCTTCCTTATCTAACACAACACTACTACTTCAATTCTTTGTTCTGACTTTCATCGCATATTTATGTATTTCTCGACTCAAGGCCTGACAATACAATGATAATTGAAGCAATTGAAAAAAATGGCAATGGGCTTAAATTCCATAAAAGGAAGTAATGTTAGTGTCACATGAACTACCTGGTTTACAGGAATAAATGTACAATGGTGAATCATTCACCATGGCTACAAAGTCCAATCTACAATCTCAAAGGGCTCCTCTGATGGAGAGTGGATGGCATCTAAAACAAATAAATCATGAAGTGACCACAAGAGTGGGTAAGTGTTGCATCTCTTGAAGCAAACTAATTTTGACAGTAGATTGTTACTGAGTGTGAATGACAGTTTCATCTAGGAAGAAAACTTCAAGAGGACAAAACAGTATACTATATATATATATATGAGAGAGAGAGAGAGAGAGAGAGAGAGAGAGAGAGAGAGAGAGAGAGAGAGAGAGAGAGAGAGAGAGAGAGAGAGAGAGAGAGAGAGAGAGAGAGAGAGAGAGAGAGAATGTTGTGTGGAATGTTGAATGCTTTGGAATATATATGATAAAATGACTGTGGAGGTCCCGGAGAGAGTAGGGTTCCCCTGCTGTATAAGACCAGAAAAGCAGCCTTTAAAATGAAGTAAGTATACAGTAACAATAAAATGTCTGTGAATGGGCATAGGCTATATTGGACACAAACTGCTATAATTTTCCTACACCTGTATCAACTGGAGTTTTTTATTACCTTAGGTTGGCTTATTTTGTCAGAAGAGTCACTTTCGCATTCGAGAGATTAGCTTATTCCCACTTCCATCTGATCTTTTGCCTTATGGTCCGAGTTATCTGTAATAAAAAAAACTGTTCAATATTGAAATTCAAATTTTAACCAAAAACTTACGTAAAATTCCATATTTATTCTTATCTTAGTAATTCATGTTTTAAGCAAAACTTTCATTTTTATACTAGTTATAAATATTCAATAAAAGAGCTTAGTGAAAATACCTTATCTATATATTGATAACACTTCTAACACCAAACTAACACCCTAAAACTTGACAATAGTGTCAATACCATTCTATCAACTGCAAAGCCCACATTCTTGAAGAGAGCTTGAAATTCCCCAATACATCTTGCCAAAGCCTAAATTACAACAAAGTGTTTTGATCATTAAAGCTTTGAAGGACAGGCCTTCCAAATGATCAAACCAGGGTCTTTAAATATTGCAATGCCACGTCCAAATTCTAATGAACTAATCTGATAAGAGGATTTTAAATACAGCACCAAAAGATCTAAACACATCAGCAATGATACTCTACTAGGGCAAATCAACAAGAGGTTTGAGCACCACATTGACTATTGACCTATAATCATTGATACTCAAAATTAGCATTCTCATGCAACAAAAAAAAAAGGATAAAAACATAGTCCAAATTTATTCAAATCACTATAAATTATTTGGATTTAAATTACATACTTTACAGTACAACAATAAAACACACTCCACTGCCTTTAATACAAATTATTTGCAGATTGCCTCTTAAAAATTAAAATAATAAAGAGGGCTTTATTTGTTTTGAATAATGTGAAGAGGAGTCTTTCCATGTGCTTAGCTGAATCATGGGGGCCTTTGTGTGCCACTTGCAAAAGTAGTTCGAGAAGATTGGTCTTGCAAGGCAACCTTTTTGATAACCCAACAATAGATATATATCCAAATGAGCCACTTGCGAAAGATGTCTAAAAAGATTTTTCTTGTACAGCAACCTTTCCAAGCAGTCCAAAACATATACAATAGATCCATAAACCACTCACTCTGAGGCTAATAGGAGGCCACCAGAATAATCCTACTATTCAAACACACCCTGGACTTTAACACCACCAGATATTATAGAGGATACGAGAACAATTTACCAGTCCTACAACATGGCATCAACCTCCATCTTCCTGTATGAGTGGCCACAAACATGTCTACATTTGGTTTACCTCACCAACTCCAAACCTCTCAACACATCACAACGGATGGAGAGACCTATTGACTGAAATCACTTGCCGCTTCCTGCTTAACCAATTAGCGAGCAGTGACAATATTCAATTTCCATGAAATGAAATGAGGCAACAGGTGGATTCTCCATAGTTCCGTACATGTCAACAGCCGTTATGCTGAACGAGTCCTACCTGGAGGTACCCAGCTTCTTGAGTGTATGCCGGTGATTGAGTATTGTCTATAAAAACCATCATGCACTTCATCACCAGTTACTGCTGAGACCGAAGAGCCTTGAATACTGTACTACAAAAAGCCTCAGGCAGTTTATATGAAAGCAGGACTATTTTCATGCAAATCCCTGATAGGTTTAGAAAATCCATAGTAGCAACCCACCCTTCCTCGGATATATCAGAGAAGATTTGTATGTCAGTGACTGATCAACAAAATTTCCTCGAGACAAACGAAGATGAACGTCCCACCATCCAATCAGTTTCAACGGGTACTTAGAAGAATGAAAGTTTTGTTCATATCAGAGAGCATGTCCCAATAACGATTGGGATGAAACTGGCAGTCCCTCACTTTCAAACATCCCAGCAACACAAAGTTACCAAGAGAAGACAATTCCAAAAAGCCTTAACCACTTATGAACCAACAAAACCTTTATCTATTTGAAATTCTCAAACAGATTTAATAAGTATCAAATCTTATTTTCTGATGGAAAACGCCAAAACGGAACTGAGGCTATCGTCATAAAAAAATATGGTATTTTCATTTTAAATTAAGTTTTTAAATATACTTACCTGGTAGTTACATATATATAGCTTTATCGCACCGATTCGTCATGTGCATGGCAAAAATTCAAAATTCGCGGCAATCGCCGATAGATGGTCAGGTGATTATACCTTTGCTCCCTCTACCCAGGTACTTGGAACCATTCCCATTTTTCCTCAATTCCATGCCCCTGTTCTCAGAGGGGAGGAGGAAGGGACGTTTTATATATGTAACTACCAGGTAAGTATATTTAAAAACTTATTTTAAAAGAAAAATACCATTTTTAAATATCTAACTTTTCTAGTAGTTACATATATATAGCTGATCAACACCATTGGTGGTGGGTTAGAGAACCGCAACACCATTGGGAATTCGTATAAATATTAATCGCTACAAATTAGCCATGCCAATAATCTGGTTCCTACCCGATAAGGAAGCTGGGTTCATTTTTCCAGCCTCATTCGCCTGCATTCCTTGAGAGGCCCAGCGATCCACCCAGGGGGCTGTAGAAAGTCTCTGTGGGGCTGTCACACGATCCTCGACCTTAACATGACCAGACCACCACCCTTGCTATTATATCCTGGCATAGCCATGGACAATGAGCTGACCACCTGACCCACTAACACACTAAAAACACACTCCATAAAACGTAACTTAGACTTGTACCCCAGACTGTGGAAGGTTGCAACAACCTTCAAAGACAAGAAAAACAAGGGTATAAACAAGGTTATAGGTTAGAGGCAGTAGTACCTTCTCCAACCAACTACGGTGCCAGAAGCAATGTACGGACCCAGGGAACAACAATACTCATATTGGGTCTACCTCTTTTGGGTAACAGAATGTCGCTTACAAAATCAATTTCATAGATTTGTTGTGTCTATAAGCCATCCAAGTTGCCACAGCTCTTACTTCGTGTGCTTTGACTTTGAGGATTGGGAAGCTTTTCTCGTCATAGTTCTGGTGAGCTTCCCTTATTAAATCCTTGATAAAGAACACCAGTGCATTCTTTGATAAGGGTAACGAAGGTTTCTTCACCAAGCACCAGAAGTTTTTTGGTCCTCCGCAGATAAAATTTTAGGGCCCTCACTGCACAAAGGTGCCTTTCCTTTTCCTGTCCTACTAAATGAGTTAGCCCTGGTATGGTAAAGGATCTGGGCCATGGCTGAGAAGGATTCTCGTTTTTGGCGAGAAAACCTAGGTGCAGCGAGCAGACTGCAGTCTCTCCATTGAAGTCTACATTTTTGCTAAAGGCTTGCAATTCTCCTATGCTCTTGGCTGTTACCAACGCAACCAGGAATAGGGTCTTCTTAGTGAGATCCTTCCACGAAGCCTTGCCGAGAGGTTCAAACCTGATCGAAGTTAAAAACATCAGGACTACATCCAAATTCCAAGAGGGGGTTGGGTTGTCCTTCCTCTTAACTGTCTCTAAGGACCTTCTCCCGACACGTCAATATCTCTGTGACGGAAGACGGAAGCTAGCATGCTGCGGTATCCCTTGATGGTTGATACTGCTAGTTTCTCTTGGCTTCTTAAGTGTAACAGAAAATCTGCCAATTGAGTTAGAGAGGTACTGGGATAGGAAATGTTAACTCTGCACCATTCCCTGAACATGTCCCACTTTGACTGGTACACCTTGGTTGTGGACGTCCTCCTCGCTCTCGCGATTGCTCTTGCAGCTTCCCTCGAAAAGCCCTTCGCTCTTGCCATTTTCTCGATAGTCGAAAGGCAGTTAGATTGAGAGCGAGGAGATTTTGATGATATCTCTCTGTATGAGGCTGTCTGAGTAGATCGTTCCGACAAGGTAACGACCTGGGGGTGTCTACTAGCCACTCCATCCCTTCTGTGATCCGGGGTCTCATGGGCTAAAATGGAGCCATCAGGGTCGTGCAGGCATTGTTTGACTCCCTGAACGTCTTCATGACTGTCTAGGATCTTGAATGGGGGGAAGACGTACGTGTCTAGTACTTCCCACTCCATGAGGAAAGCATCCACTGCCACTGCTTTCTGGTCTGGGACTGGAGAGCAGTAAACAGGTAACCTCTTTGTTCTCTGCGTCGCAAAGAGGTCTATTGACGATTCTCCCAACAGATTCCAAAGCCTGCCGCACACCTCGTGATGTAGGGTCCATTCTGTTGTGAGAACCTGTCTTCCTCTGCTGAGAAGATCCGCTCTGACATTCTTCTCTCCCTCTATGAAGCGGGTTATCAAGAGTTATATTGTTCGCCTTTGCCCACAGCACGAGATATTTTGCTGCCTCGTAAAGGGAATCTGATAGAGTGCCTCCCTGTTTCCTGATGTAGGCCAACACTGTGGTGTGCTGAAAATCATTCGGATATAAGTCCGCCAATACCGCAAGTAATCTTTTCAGATCCGCCTCATGAAGAGTTTCTTGCGTCTCCTCTGAGATCTCTTCCAAAAGATTGGCGATTTCTGATGTCGATTGAGTGGGGGATCACACGCATCGTCCTGCTTGCGTGCGTCATGCATGCGTCCAGCCTGCTGCGAGGGAGTGTCATGATCCTTGTCACCTCCCGTTACGCGTCCAGCTTGCAGCGAGTCCGCGTCTTGCTGGCTGTTAGCATCTCGCTGTCCTAACTCCGGTCTTATCCTCTTTCTGGGTCTGTTGAGATCCTTAGATTCCTTCTTGCATGCTTCCTCTCTTAGTCCTTGCGACTTGTAAACGTCAAACAAAGACGTAGTGGACTGCTGAAGCTCTGACAAGAACGCTGCTTGCGGTGCCTCTTGCTGCTGGGGAACAACTGGAGATGGCAATGCACGTACGTCTACAGCTTTGGAGACTCTAGCTGGGGTCTTCTGGCGAAGAGGTGGTGACGCCCATTGCGACACCTCCCATTCTGAAGAGCTATGCGTCCTACACCTCTGTTTAGGCGCGGACGCGTCGTCCTCATCCGACAGGAATCTCTCTGGAGAGCTCCAATTGCTACAAGAGGGTTGCTGAACGTAACGGGGGGACCTGCGTCTCTTGAGAGGTCTCGATTCTTCAGGTTGTCGCCAACCGCGTCTGGGTCTTGCGTCTTCCGAGGATAACGAACACTTCCTCATCTCGCCTTTCCTGCGGCGAGGGGGAGCGTCCTGGGATGCGTCAACAGGATCGTTGGGACGTCCGCTCGCTGTTCAATATCTCTCCCCTCCCTTAGCCTGTCGACGTTCCTTCTCCCAGGGGTTGGGGAGCATGGAAAAGGTCTAGGGCTAGGAGCATGACAGACACGAACGAACACACCCTGCACTAGCACTGTCCCCGAACTTGAGCTGGAAACCCCGCACTGCCCCCCACATCACTTCCTTATCCGAAGTAAGGGATTGCACTTTAACACCCAAGGCAGAAATAGCAGCCATAATATCCTTCATAGTAGGCCCACTTACCTCCGACTCCGCAAGAGGGTCTGGTACTACTACCTTAGGGCTAGGATCAGGAATATTAGAATTTGACAAGTTAGAAAGGACTTGACTATCAGAAGACCTAGTTGACAGAACACTCGAAGATCTAGCTCGATCTAATTCTGTCCTTCCAACCAATCGCCTAACATAGCGATCATACTCTCTCCACTAACTCTCCAACAAACTGTCGCACTCATTACATCTTTCGAAAAAAGGGCCGCCAACTCATTGGATCCGTCTCTTAAGGCTTTGTCCATGCAAGACAATGTGGATGAGGCTTTCAGTGTCCACATCCTTCAAAGCATAAACCTTTTTTCCCAAGGCTCCCAGAGTCCAGTCAAGGAAATTGAACACCTCGAAAGCTCTGAAGACGCCTTTGAGAAGATGATCAAGCTTCGACGTTGACCAGAGCACTTTGGTTCTTCTCATGGCTGTCCGACGAGGGGCGTCCACCAGACTCGAAAAGTCTCCTTGGGCAGAGGCAGGAGCTCCCAAGCCGAGAACTTCTCCAGTCTCGTACCAAACGCTAGATCTGGAAGCCAATCTGGCCGGGGGAAAAGAGAAAACAGTCTTTCCTTGGTCCTTCTCGGAATGCATCCAGTCCCCTATCATTCTCAAGGCTCTCTTAGATAAGCTAAACAACACCATCTTCATGAACAGAGACTCCTTTAACGCCTTCCCTAGCGTAAACTTTGAAGGCGGGGAACGCGGAGCAGCAGGAACAAAATAATTAAGAAACTCTTTGGAAAAAACTCTCAAGTTTCTTTAAATCCACCAAAGGACAAAGGGTCTAGGATCTTCTCCTTCCAAGATTTCCTCTAATTGATCACTAGGGGAAAGGTAACCGTCGATCCCTTCTTCCGACAGGTCTCTAGTCGAGGTCGAGACGTCCTTTTTCCTAGGAGTTAACTCCTTAATATCCTGACTCCTGGTGTCAAAGAGTCCAATATCATGACACCTGGTGTCAAGTTGTTCCAATGCTTGACGCTCGGAACTATGATGTTCGCGATCTTGACACTCGGAACTATGACGTTCGCGATGTTGACGTTCGGAACTATGACGTTCGAGATCTCGACGCTCGGTTTCATGACGTCCAAGGCTCTTACGCTCGGTGTCCCGACGTCCAACTCCTTTACGCTCAGTGTCATGCATACCAGTCTCTCGACCCTTAGCATGATGTTCCTCCTTACGACGCTCGGCGTCATGGCTACCAGGTTCCCGACGCTTGGTAAGCTGTTTCTCTACTCGACGCTCAGCGTCAAACATCATGTCTAACTCTTACAGCAGCCTTAGTAGCTTGACGTCCAAGGCTCTGACACTTGGCGTTACGACGTCCAAGTTCTAGACGCTCTGCGTCATGACTTTAAAGGTTCTGACGCTCGGCGTCACAAAGTCCAACTTCTCGACGCTCGGCGTCATGCCTTCCAAGGTTCTGACACTCGGCGTCACGATGTCCATCTACTTGACGCTTGGCTTTCCGACGTTTGGCGTCATGGCGTTTAGAATCTTGACGCTCGGCTTCATGATGAGCAACTCTCTTCTTGTCTAGCAGGAAAGGAAATACTTATGACGCCAGTCCCGTCTGTGAGCTGCGTCATCCGACGGTGAAGATAACACTTTTACCTTGTCTTTCCAATGGTGAGGGCGAGCGTCCTGGGATGCGTCAACAGGTACGCTCGAGGGATGACTGCTCGGGGGCTAACGCCTCTCGCCTCCCCTTGCCTGTCGACATTCCTTCTCCAATAGGTTGGGGAGTTTGGAAGAGGTCCAGGGTTAGGAGAACGACAGGTCCGAGCAGCCTCACCCTCCACTGCACTGATTTAAGCACAGAAACTTGCACTTTTTGACTTTCACATCAAACCATAATTTAGACCTGCCCGCTGCGAGAGATTCTACTCTTTCGCTAAGCGCCTGAATGAGAATCCAAAAGGCTATACGATTAATATTAGTATTCCCAATATCGAAATATTAATGAACGATACAAAGTATTTTGTGGGACTGTATGAAGCGTTATGAGTACTACGTAGCGTAAATTTGACAGTACGCTAGTTTTAATTTATGATAATAGATCGATGATAATCTAAAGAAAGTATACTGATAGGACAAATATTTTCTTAAAAATAATATATTTCCTTTTACATTATAAAAGTTAAATACTATTGCTCTCTGCATTTCTTACATTATGTGTGGGGATCAAGAGCAGCTTTTGGAAGCCAGGTCTTGCACCCCTTCACACACATTCTAACAACAGATTCAGCCATCTTGAAAATCCAGAAAAAAAGTTAAATTAACTGTCCAAGTCGGACTAACAAATTCTATCTTATCCGTGTGAAAAAGAAATAAAGGAAAATTCAATATCAGCGAAAGCCATCAACCAAAAAAAAAAAAAAAAAACCAAGCAATGGGTACTTCACCAATATGTAGTTAAAGCAAACCCTAACAAAGTTAAGCAAATTTCCAACGTGTTGCTGAAACGATGGCAGGGAATTTCTTAGGACAAATGGGAATGGTTCCAAGTACCTGGGTAGAGGGAGCACAGGTATGATCACCTGACCATCTATCGGCGATTGCCGCGAATTTTGAATTTCTCCCGTTCGCGCGACGAATCGGCGGGATAAAGCTATATATATATGTAACTACCAGGGAAGTTAGATATTAAAAACTAATTTTGAGTCAGTAGAGACTTCTTCAGATAGATCAGGAGCTCCACATACCGTAGTTAGTTGAGAAATCACTCATGGACACAAATCTCTTCTAGCAACAAGATCAAAATTAACCAATCATCTAGGTACAGGGGTACTTTTATGGTCAGAAGACCCAGTTACTCAAGAGATAGGAGCCATCTTGGTTGTGAATACCATGGGGGATGGGGAAATATGTTATTTTTATTAGTAAAATAAATTTTTGAATATACTTACCCGATAATCATGTAGCTGTCAACTCCGTTGCCCGACAGAATTCTATGGAGGGATACGCCAGCTATCACAATACTAGAAGGGGGTGTATTTACCAGCGCCACCTGTGGCCAGGTACTCAAGTACTTCTTGTTGACACCTCCTCAATTATTCCTCGGTCCACTGGTTCTCTATGGGGAGGAAGGGAGGGTCGATTAAATCATGATTATCGGGTAAGTATATTCAAAAATTTATTTTACTAATAAAAATAACATTTTTCAATATTAAACTTACCCGATAATCATGTAGCTGATTCACACCCAGGGGGGTGGGTGAAAAACCAGTGTACAAGACTAAAGGATAGCTAAGTATCCCGTATTTCATATAATCAGTTATCCACAATAACAATGAAATAATAAGTACCTGGTAAGGAAGTCGACTTGAACCGTTACTCTGCCTTTAATAAGATCGTCTTCCTTACTGAGCGCAGCGTTCCTCTTGGGAGGCTGAATCAACTCAAAGGTGCTAAAGTATACAGGGCTGCAACCCATACTAAAGGACCTCATCACAACCTTTAACCTCGGCGCTTCTCAAGAAAGAATTGACCACCCGCCAAATCAACAAGGATGTGGAAGGCTTCTTAGCCGACCGTACAACCCATAAAAAGTATTCAAGAGAAAGGTTAAAAGGTTATGGGATTATGGGAATGTAGTGGCTGAGCCCTCGCCTACTACTGCATTCGTTGCTACGAATGATCCCAGGGTGTAGCAGTACTCGTAAAGAGACTGGACATCTTTGAGATAGAATGATGCGAACACTGACTTGCTTCTCCAATAGGTTGCATCCATAACACTCTGCAGAGAATGGTTCTGTTTGAAGGCCACTGAAGTAGCCACAGCTCCCACTTCATGTGTCCTTACCTTCAGCAAAGCAAGGTCTTCTTCCTTCAGATGAGAATGTGTTTCTCTAATCAGAAGCCTGAATAGTAAGAAACTGAGTTCTTAGAACTTGGAAAAGAAGGTTTCTTGATAGCACACTATAAGGCTTCTGATTGTCCTTGTAAAGGTTAAGACCTTTTTAGATAGTACCTAAGAGCTCTAACTGGGCAAAGTACTCTCTTCAGATCATTCCCCACCAAGTTGGACAGGCTTGGGATCTCGAACGACTTAGGCCAAGGACGTGAAGGAAGCTCGTTTAGCAAAAACAGAGCTGCAAGGAACATGTAGCCGTTTCAGATGTGAAAACAATGATCCTGCTGAAGGCGTGGATCTCACTTACTCTTTTAGCTGTTGTCAAGCACACGAGGAAAAGAGTTTTTAATGTGAGGTCCTAAAAAGAGGCTGATTGGAGAGGTTCAAATCTTGATGACATAAGGAACCTTAGGACCACGTCTAGATTCCAGCCTGGAGTGGATAACCGACGTTCCTTTGAGGTCTCAAAAGACCTAGGGAGGTCCTGTAGATCTTTGTTGGTGGAAAGATCCAAGCCTCTGTGGCGGAAAACCGCTGCCAACATACTTCTGTAACCCTTGATCGTAGGAGCTGAAAGGGATCTTACTTTCCTTAGATATAACAGGAAGTCAGCAATCTGGGTTACAGTGGTACTGGTTGAGGAAACTGCATTGGTCTTGTACCAGCTACGGAAGACTTCCCCTTGAGACTGATAGATTCTGAGAGTGGATGTTCTCCTTGCTTTGGCAATCGCTCTGGCTGCCTCCTTCGAAAAGCCCCTAGCTCTTGAGAGTGTTTCGAAAGTCTGAAGGCAGTCAGACGAAGAGCGTGGAGGATTGGGTGTACCTTCTTTACGTGAGGTAGACTTAGAAGGTTCACTCCTAGAGGAAGAGTCCTGGGAATGTCGACCAGCCATGCAGTACCTCTAAGAACCATTCTCTCGCGGACCAGAGCGGAGCCAACCAACGTCAGCCGTGTCCCTTTGTGAGAGGAGAACTTCTGAAGTACCCTGTTGACAATCTTGAACGGCGGGAATGCATACAGGTCGAGGTGGAACCAATCCAGCAGAAAAGCATCCACGTGAACTGCTGCTGGGTCTGGAATCGGAGAACAATACAACAGGAGTCTCTAGGTTATCGAGGTAGTGAACAGATCTAAGGTTGGCTGACCCCACAGGGCCCAAAGTCTGTTGCAAACATTCTTGAGAAGGGTCCACTCTGTGGGGATGACCTGACCCTTCCGTCTGAGGTGATCTGCCATGACATTCATACCGCCCTGAATGAACCTCGTTACCAGTTAGCTTTCGATCTTAAGACCAGATGAGTAGTTCCCTTGCGATCTAGAACAACTTCCACGAAAGAGTCCCTCCCTGCTTGAAGATGTAAGCCAGGGCTGTGGTGTTGTCAGAGTCCACCTCCACCACTTTGTTAAGCTGGAGGGACTTGAAGTTTATCAAGGCCAGAATAACCGCCAACAACTTCTTGCAAATGATGTGAAGTGTCCTTTGCTCCTGATTCCATGTTCCCGAGCATTCTTGTCCGTCCAAAGTCGCACCCCAGCCCATGTCTGATGCGTCCGAGAGGAGACGGCGGTCGTGTTTCTGAACAGCCAAAGGAAGACTTCCTTGAGAAGAAAGCTGTTCTTACACCATGCGAGAGAAGACCTCCTCTCTTCGGAAACAGGAACTGAGACCGTCTCTAGCGTCATGTCCTTTATCCAGTGAGCAGCTAGATGATACTGAAGGGGGGGAAGGTGGAGTCTCCCTAACACGATGAACAGGGCCAGCGATGAAAGTGTCCCTGTTAGACTCATCCACTACCTGACTGAGCATCGGTTCCTTCTCAGCATGCTCTGGATGCATTCTAGGGCTTGGAAGATCCTTGGGGCCGACGGAAAAGTCCGAAAAGCTCGACTCTGAAGATCCATACCCAAGGAGACAATGGTCTGGGATGGAACGAGCTGAGACTTCTCAAAATTGACCAGGAGGCCCAGTTCCTTGGTCAGATCCATAGTCCATTTGAAAATCTCCAGACAGCGACGACTTGTGGGAGCTCTTAAAAGCCAGTCGTCTGACGGAGCCGGACACAAGATCATGATACTGCTGCACAGTCTGTGAACTGTCAATCATGGGCAAGCGAGGAAGTACAGTGACAACCCGAAACTGTCTAGACTGTCTGGGTCGTACAGACAACTCCTTATCGGGTTGCTGAGGTTGCCGCACTGCGTCACAACAAGTCACTTCTGTTGGTTGTTGAACGTCTTCCCCGTGACACATTGACTCCGTAAACAAAAAATCCTCTAACAAGGACTAAGCTTGGACTGCATGTCATGCAACACAGCTCAAGGTCTAAGGGAGCAGGTGTGGTAACAGACGGGATTAGCGACTGAAGTGGAACCATTACCTTCCCTGGAAGCATGTTATGCTTAAATAAAAGTCCATAAGAGGTTATGCAGCTAAAGGCTCCCTCCAAATGACAGAGTCCTCAAGGGAATATCAGAAGGAGGGAGAAAAGAACTTTCTCATCTACAGGGACCATATCCTAGAAAAGCTAAGTTCTCTCAGTGAGGGTTCACTGGTGCAAAAGCAGCAGACTAGAAGGCAACGTTATGAAACTGCTTGACAGTCTAGTGAGTTGGCAACAACCAAAGATGTGTGACTGAGAAGCATGCGGTAAGGTATGCAGAGCATGATGTATGCAGAGTATGCTGTCTGCAGAGCATGCTGTATGTAGAGCATGTTGTATGCAGAGCATGCTGAATGCAGAGCATGCTGTATGCAGAGCATGTTGTATGCAGAGCATGCTGAATGCAGAGCATGCTGAATGCAGAGCATGCTGTATGCAGAGCATGTTGTATGCAGAGCATGCTGTATGCAGAGCATGCTGTATGCAGAGCATGTAGAAAGCAGAGCCTGCTGTAAGCAGAGCCTGCTGTAAGGAAAGCAGAGCGTGTGCATGGCGTTTAACATTTCTCAGAAATTCCATGACCAGTGCTAGAGTGCTTTATGCATGCTTGCATGGGGTTTTAATATCAACATAATATTTACCTTACATTCATAACTCATGATTCATATTTTTGCCAAATTTTGCGATCTTGTTAAAAATATATTGCAAGGAATACAAATATATTTTTATAAGAAATACAAATAACCTCCATTATCATATGGTTTGAAAATGGAGGTAAGGTATGCTGAACAGCAGAGTCAGAACGAGCTGGAACAACAATAGTTGTGGTTTCCTCTTCAAGACTCTGTTGAGGGAACACCTGAGGCTCAGTCTGCAAAGGCTGAATAAAAGACAAGCAGAAGGAAGGCGCATGGGTGGAGGAGGCTGACTCCTAGCATGAGTGGTTGAACCCAAGGGTTGCGCTTGCTGAGCGGTTGGCGGAAGCGGAGTAGCAAGTTCCAGTTCCTGTGGTGTGAGCGGAGCGCGATGAGGAAGAGGCTGCGCAGAACAAGGTAAATGTCTCGCAAGCTGAGGCTCCTGAGGCGCAAGGCTAAGGTGTTGTGGTGCTTGCCTTGTGGAGGGTTGAGCTCGCTGCAGCGAGAGCTGAGGAGACTGACTCATGGACGGGAGAGGTTGTTGTACCTCAACCGAGTGTTGCATCACTGGCGGAGCAGCAAGTGGAGGCGGAGGAAGAGAGGTATAATCCTCCTGATCCCATTGTAAAGGTTGCCTTAAGGAAGGCGGAGGCTGAACACCACTGGGAACAGCAAACTCAGCACGTGGCTCAACATCGTACGCCTGGCAGGTGGTACTGCGATCAGGCGGAGCGAGCGTAGGCGGAGGGAGTGTAGGCGGAGGCGGAGGAGCAACACTCTCAGCCCGAAACTCACGCATCAAGTCCGAAAGCTGTGCTTGCATGGACTGTAGTAGAGTCCACAACATCGTACGCCTGGCAGGTGGTACTGCGATCAGGCGGAGCGAGCGTAGGCGGAGGGAGTGTAGGCGGAGGCGGAGGCGGAGGCGCAACACTCTCAGCCCGACACTCACGCATCAAGACCGAAAGTTGTGACTGCATGGACTGCAGTAGAGTCAACTTGGGGTCGGCAGACACTAAGTTCTGCTGAGGTAAAGCCTTAACAGCAGAGATCTGTTGCGGCAGAACCTTACTCCTCTTAGGCGGAGTGCATTCAACTGATGACTGAGGAGAGTCAGAGCTAACCCAATGACTGCATCCGGGTTGTTGAACTTTAACTTCGTACGTCTGGCATAGGTCTGGACTTTACGTTAAGAGGTCTTGAGACCTGAGACCAGCGTTACTCTGCCTTTATTTTCTCCCCTAAATCTCTTCTGCAGACGAGCAAAATAAGGGCTCAATCGTCTGCGGGTGGGAGTGACGGTCTCGGTAAGACACGCCCACAACCACCGAGGATACTTCTGTGCGCCGATCAAGGCCTGCTGAACCCTTATGCCCTTCGACATTGCTTCTCCCCTGGGCTTGGGAGCTTGCAAGAGGTCCCGGACTGGGAGGACGACTGGCGGGCACAGAAGTACCCTCACGCACAACACTGACATACTTTGCGCTAATCACTTATCACTTTGATTTTCTGTTTGCACTTATTTCACTGAACTCGAAACTTTAAGTGGTTTGTACCTGAAACACGCAATTCTATCCTTTCTCAAAAGTTAGTAATTGCGAAAACAGAATTACAATGTAACAGAAAAATCTAATGAAAGATAATTCAGTGGCTGGAAAGAGACTAAACACTAGATCACTCTAGAAACGTTTAGTTTCTTCCCCTAAAGAGACTAGGGAGAAGAGCAAAAACGATAACGACGTTACTCGTACGCCTGGCAGGCTTGAATGAAACGTTTATCCTATTTTTCTCCCTCCGTCTCTATCTCTCTCTCTCTCTCTCTCTCTCTCTCTCTCTCTTGACTTAGAACCTGAGAGAAGAGCCCAATCATATATATCGTTAAAACATATTATTGTTAAAGGAAAAAACTGAAATATTTCCCAAAATGAAAAGTTCCTTTATTAGGATCAAAACCATTAAGTTAAGAAAGAATGAACAAAACGCTAGTCACGGTTACTCTTACTGCAACGTGAAACCGTGAACATTCTTTCTCTATCGTAACGATAGAGTGCAAGTTGAACGTTCTGAACGTCAACAACTGCAGAGACAAAACAAAACGTTAGTTCAACTTTGAAAAAGTACGAGACTATCAAAGAAATTCTTTCAAACTCTGTGGCGGAAATAGCATAATATGTTAACAGGTAAAACCGAAATGACGGGCTCAATGTTAATTAACTTCGGTACCAAGAAAAGACCGCCTACTATTAGGAAGGTCGAATATAAACAAATATAAAAATTAATTTTAATAAGTTTATAATAAAAGGAAGTTAATCGAAGAGGCCTATAAGAGGCGGAGAGATATAAAATAAATCTATAACTTTTGTTAAGCAAAATTAAGAAAGAGTCTATACTCTCTTAGACACCAACACTTCCGTCTAAGGGAAGGGTCGGCCATTGAAAGGTGAACGAGAGTTCATACTCTCTTCGTCACCATAATTAATCAAATTAATTCCAAAAGCTAACTAAGCTAATATAGAAGTTTCCAGTAAAGCGACAGCCGAAATCAAAGAGAAATACTTCACCAAAGTCGTGAAAATACTCCAAGAACATAAGCGTATCCCAGAACGTCTTGCCGGAAGCACGACAGAGGAATAAATGAGGAGGTGTCAACAAGAAGTACTTGAGTACCTGGCCACAGGTGGCGCTGGTAAATACACCCCCTTCTAGTATTGTGATAGCTGGCGTATCCCTCCATAGAATTCTGTCGGGCAACGGAGTTGACAGCTACATGATTATCGGGTAAGTTTAATATTGAAAAATGTCAGATACTGTATATTGTAACATCTAATCTCCCCTAACTGCCATTAGTATGGAGTTTCCCTCAAGAACTTGATGAAAATTTACTTATTTAAGATTGATAATCCACCACTTTCATCCAATCCCCTAATGCTTTGGGCTTCAGAAAAAGTCTGTTGTAAGCACCTACAGAAGAATATCACACCTCTATCATTTGCTTCTAAAGAAGCTATATCACCACCACTATCATTTGCTTCTATAGAAGCTTTGCAATTTTTAACTTCAAAATGGCAATATTTAGAAGGATTGTTGATGTACTATAACTTGGAAATGGAATTGAATACACTGAGCGGGCGAGTTGGAGCTTTAAGTAATCCAAAAGCCGTTTCTCATAACAGAGTACCCAATGCCCTAGATAAAGGTTTCATCAAACCTGGCAGCTAAGAACTAGCCTTTTCCAGTCGAGACCGTCAAGTGCGTTCTGCTATAAGAGTGAAGAGTTCTATTAGCATTTCAATTGGCCATTCTGTCTACTCAAAACCTAAAGGCCCAATCAACATTATCTCTTACGAAAAAGGGATAGGGTCTTGTTGACACGAAGTGATGGCATAATCAAAAGAAATATATAACAGATGACCTGAGCATGATTGGCCTTAAAGCATCAAATCATACCAGCCTATGATCATGAGCGTTGAGCTCATGACCTTGAGCTCTCGTGAGAACGCCTTCGCGAGGAAGAGCGCCAAGACCATGATGATCTTCAGTCTCGTGAGCATGGAGCTCTATGGAATTAGAACGCCTTCACGAGGAAGAGCGCTGAGATTGTGATGATCTGCTATCTCTTATCTGATCTTTGTTTTGTTAAGAACGGCATCCTAAAGATGATCGTCCAGGAGGGCAAGAAAATATACTATCGCCCTTGCAATTGCCGAGCAAATGGGGAGCTGGCCGCCCCAAGACCATCTACTATTGCAGCAGGAGAAACATTCCTAAGGGGAGAAATAAAGGACCGCAGAACACGAGACGAAGATGCCTCAGGATGGCGAGACGGCTAGTCGTCAGCAGGCGGCCATTCAGAGGGCGAGAGACGGACCTCGCAAAGGCCTAAGGCAAAAGAAGCCACAAGCGAAGTGCCCTTCTTAAGCCCACGCTGAAGGAGCTACAAGAGTGCCTCCTTTGAAGGAGAAGCCGAAATCCCAAGGACGGCGCCACTTGCATCACATCTGCAAGAGAGAAGGGCGCCACGACGGCCAGAAGGAAGGTGTTTATCCCCCGATACCCTGAGTTGCCCGTGAGTTAAAGGTTGGGCGCTCCTACTCGAACAATCCCCAGAGGAAGACAAGCGAGGAGCAGCTTCGGAAAGAGATACCGGAGTGAGCGAAGAAACAGCAGCTCGCTGTTTCTTCGGCCTGCAGGAAGACCCTGAGGGAAAACAATCACGCTTCGCTTTCTTCTTCTTGCGCAGCCCGAATCTCATCCACTGGGAGGCAGACCACTTCCTACACTCATCACAGGGTGAACCCTGCTCACAACGATGCCCCCTACAAGTTGGACACAATGAGTGAGGGTCGGTCTCAATCAACGACATGAAGGGTATGCAAGGTCGACCCTTGCGACCAGGGCAGGTTTGCATGGGAGCATCAAAGAAGAAGCGCAGTCACACACAAAATGAGAAAGATGAGCGTAAAGCAACAATTTCTCCAATTGCTATGGCTAAGCCTTGAGGAGGAGAGACATCCAGTTTCTACCAGCCAAAAAGAAAAAGTGGCTGGATCACCGATCTGTGGGTAACTGGGTACCCTTTGCCACCCCCTACCCAGTGTCTGAGTACGGTTACCACCTCGCACAAAAAGTTTAATTGGCTACCTTCCAGCTATGCCAAAAGAATGCCACATAAATAATGTAAGGTTTGTTAGTGTCGGAACAACATTGCAGCAGAAAAAAACTGTGTGCAAAAACCAATCTACTGACTTCATATGTTGACAGGCTAAGATTTTTTCAAGCATTCGAGGAATATTGGAGGAAAGTGTGACGTGGTCTATGTAAATTAGACCTGGAGGAGGAAAGCTGCTTGTGCTAATGGGAGCTGGAACATGATAGATTAATTGACGACTGATTTCTGTGCTATCCAGCCAAAGACTAATGAATCCTGGGCAGCACCATTTTTTGTACATTAGTTGAGGCTGAATCACCTTCCGACACTATAAGACCTGTCGATGCTGGTTATTAATGATGCACCCTACCACACCTAGCTAACTAATTAGGTAACTCGCTGTCCAACCATTACCACCAAAAAAGCCAGTCATCAATTGTGATTGGGGTCGCACCAAATACCATAACTGCATGCTATGCAATCCTAACATCTGCTTTTGTGCAAGCAGAAACAGACCTAACCACAGTACTGTATTGGGGTTCCACAGAGGGAAATCGGGATTTTTGGGTAGGAGACTACAGAAAATGTGTAATATAAGAGAAGCTATCTGACCTAAACACATCAATCTTCGTAATAAAAGAAAAAGTTACCGTAATCAAAATCGAACAATAGTAATGAAACTCTCAAAACAGTAGAGGTTTTGTTTGCCAGCGTTATGGAGACACAGAAAACATGATTATCCATCCCATTTTCTATGGAGTCGAGTCCATCATAGCAGTCTAAATAACAATGTTACCCGCTATCGACCGATCTGCGCTATTGGTCGATCGCGCAGCGCCATCTATGGACCCATTTTTTGTGTAGCAATCAGTAGATCGCGTAGGGCAATCAATGGACATGGATATGATTGAGGGCGTACAATGGGGCCGGCTAGCTGTCGACCAATCAGTCGATTGCGCAGCGCTATCGATTGATTTTAACCTAAAATCTGTGATGTTTACAGTTGTCTAAAACATAAAAAGAAGAAAGTAACATTAGGATTAACAAAAAACTATAATATAAACTTCATTAATATCTTTCAATTAAATACATGACTCATCATTAAAAAAAGGTATACAGTACTTTCATCAAAGCAACCAGAGACTCGTCAGTATATGGAGCTGCGCCATCGATTGATTTGTAGCGATTCGCTATATAAATACCATTGCTCCTAGTTTTGTTTCGACCTTCATGACTTTGATATTTTTCCGTAAACATTTCCTAACCAGCGCTAAATAACAACATTTCATAATAAGGCCTAGACATTCACGTTATTGCTATTACTGTACTAGTATTCGTGTACTAAAATTCTCAAAGATTAATACATAAGAGGACGTGAAAAAGTTGAAGTGACTTTTCATATCACATCCTATTCAGTAATGTCTCACTCGCCTACTGACTAAATGATCCATCTCAACTGACAAACTATCATCTTATTCACCAACTACTCATCACCTATTACAATTACAATTTCAATGAGTTTATTCTTCAAAATAGGTCACAACTATACATTCCTTTTAGCAATATACTACAAAATAATTTACTTAGGTTGCTTGATATAGCAAAATCACCTTCAATCCATCACCTCAAACGTGCAGCGCAATCGATCGACAGTTGCGATATCTACTGATGTCAGCTCTAACGATGGATCCATAGCTATTGCAACGCGATCACACGATAGCGCAGGTCAGTTGATGGCGCATAATAGCACAAATACCTCGATCTAATCATCAACAGATTTTTGCTCTGCCGTATGATCACTTTAATTGCGATTAAACATTAACATACTGCTATGTTCTAGCAAGCAGACTATGTTTCACTAAGCACATTAGCCATGTGGGCTAGAATTTGGTACTTTTTTACAACACCATGGTCTCTATTTACTCCAAAATAATGCAATCCTGCAGTTCTCATCATCTTGCACAGTAATTAGGTGGTTATTTAAATTCTGGGAAAGCAATAATTAGCAAGATATGTTGAGGAAGGGGGAAGGGGTTATAAAAAGAAAATAGCTAGGTTTCCTCACTAAACGACTTGGAACTGACATGTCAACATAGTCAACCAAACAGAATTGGTGATGCCAGCTTACATAAACAGAAGTTCGTGATGCCAGCCTACATTTGATATACTGTGTATTCAAAATATACTAATTAAAAATGGGTTAATTATTCAAAAGTGTCCATAACCCCAAATCCCAACAAATATATGTTTTCCTCTAGTAAATAACGTGATTCAACCGGTTTTCACCTTCATTTCAACCGCAACAACAACAACTATTTCGGCTACTAGAAGTTAGTCGAACTGGTTCTTCTGTTTGTTTGCAGTTGAATCGAAGGTCAAATTCAGTTAAATCACGTTATTTGCTACAGGAAAAAATATACTTTCTGTTCGAAATGATACCCTGTAGACTGGTAAAACTTTACTCCCCAAAAAATTAGATGTCCAAATTTGATTGAAACTGTAATAATACCCTTTATTCTGTTCAAACACTTACCTTACTACAAAAGCACCACATATCAGCGTTTTTCTGAACTACCACATGGATGGAGGCTCCTGTCATATGATGCCAGAAATTGCAAAAGGTTTTTTTTTTTCTAGTAAAATCTGTAACTTCATTCACAGAGGTTTCCGCCAGTAGTATTTGGGATTTAATATAGTGTATTTCCAAAGATCTATCCAATTATGCAAGTTACAATATACTAACTAATATTTGACTGTTCTATAATGAAACCGCTGTGCCCTGCAGTCCCTACAAGATTTGTCTAGGCATTCTTAGAGTATTACACGGTGTATTTCCTATCAATTGTCAAACCTATATTACCCATTATCGACCAGATAAATAAAAATGCAGAATCTATATAAATATCATTGGATTGCTAATAACTCTAATTGATGAATCTTACAGAATGCAAGCCACCCAGACGTCCGGGAGGTTGATAGAGCATCAAGGTTAAACTATAGGAAATTAACCTTGAAACTCTTGTTTATAAGTTCAGCATAATAAAAACCACAAATGTTCTCTTACCTTTAGATTTCCACACGAGATGTTTCTTAGCTGAAGGTTGAACGTCCTAAACAGAGTAATACCAGTAACTTAGTGGAGGTTAACAGAAGCACAGGAACAATGGTACTGGACAGGTGATCAGCAACTACCCCATCTTTTGGGATCCTTGCGGGACAAGTATCGCCATCTATGATCTAGATGTTTGAGAGAAGGGATTGTAACAATTTCAAGAAAAATCTGATTTTGAAAACAATTATATACTCTTATTTATATATATAAAAAATATAAACAGAAATGCCTAACAAATACTTTGCAACAGTCTTTTTCTTTAATCTAACTCTGTATATTCGAATATATTACATTAATTGGGAGAGACTGAAATGGTCGCAAATCTGAGAGAAATTATGAATTAGCAAGAAAATTTAGTAAAATGGAGATTCAGATGGGTGACTTGGCTAATTGGTATTTTTTTTTTCATTATTATTGATATTACGTGTTAATGGTATTGAACTGCTCTCACGTTTTCCAAATAGGGTACATGATCCATCGTAATTTGTAATAAGACGTCATATAAAAATTATTTTTCATGTTACAAAATAAAAGAAAGGCGCCAGAAAAAAAGAGAAACTTGGCTGCAGTATTTAAAGGCCAAAAAGTAAAAGCAATACAAAGGTTTGAAAAGAAATGGTCAAAATTTTTATCAACTTTTACATATGATCTTTTTTACGTCCTAGTGTTTTTTTTTCACAGAACACACTTCGGGAGCTTCTCTTAGTCACATAATATGTATTTGTGAATTATGTTTACTGAGTCAAACTAAGGGTTCTATTAGAGCTAGCAAACCCATTATATCACAATATTTGCTTCCAAATAGAAGTATTTGTGACCACAAGACAAACAGCATAAAATAGTAATAATATAGTAATAGAGATAAACCAATGTATGTATGCATATGTATATATATATATATATATATATATATATATATATATATATATATATATATATATATATATATATATATATATATATATATATATATATATATATATACACACACACACATATATATATATAAATATATATATATATATATATATATATATATATATATATATATATACATACATAATTATATATATATGTATATATATATATATATAGAGAGAGAGAGAGAGAGAGAGAGAGAGAGAGAGAGAGAGAGAGAGAGAGAGAGAGATACTCACGCAATTATCCATTGATCCCTTCCCCAAAGCATCTTCCTTTTGTTGATCTTCTTTTTCTGAACTCCAGGTGGCCTGTTGGTAACATCCTTGCCTGGTTATCGCCAGACTGGGGTTCGAATCCCACTCAAACTCATTGGTTCCCTTTGGTCGCTGCAACCTCACTGTCCTTGTGAGGTAAAGATGGGGATTTTTGGGGAAGCCTATAGGTCTTTCAGCCGAGTCATCAGCAGCCATTACCTGGCCCTCCTCGGAACTAGCTTGGTTGGAGAGGGGGCTCGGGCACTGACCATATGTATGCTGTATATGGATAGTCTCTAGTACACTGTCCTGCTTGATAGGGCAATGTCACTGCCCTTTGCCTCTGTCATTCATGAGTGGCCTTTAAGCCTTTAACCTTTAAAGGTATTTATACAACCTCCAAATTAGTACCTGACTTCCCAATTTGTTCTACACTTTTGAGGTCTCTGCTGTATTTGGAACGAAATCAATTGATTTTCTTCGTGACTGAAGCCCTTAGTTGCATTGGGGTCTATTTCCTTTAATTTCTTTATCAGTTTTAAGTAGCATTTCCTTTCGAAATTCATTGCTCTTGATTTTCCTTAAGACTAAAATGAATTTTTAATCTATCTTAACATTGCATACAGCATTTGAATATTCATGGTTGTGTTAACGGTTCAATCTTCTAATTTAATTAGTTCTAAAAATATGGAGAGTAATGTAATTTTCAACTGTCCTCTAAATGCTGTTTGCTGATGCTCCAATCCATTAGATTGCACTGATGTGTTGATTAGGAAATGTATATAACCGTGATTGATCAAAACCTTCTTTACCTGACATCACAAACTCTTAAGAAATATAACCACTGTTGGATGGATTGAATTTATGGATCTGTAGTCCAGCACTGGGGACTGTGTGCCCATTCAGCACCAAAGTGCATTTATGGGAAAACCCTAGTATTACACCGATTTAAAATTTAGAAGAGCTTGGACAGCTACATGGAAGAAAGGAAGAAAGAACGGAGGTAAAGTATTAGGATATAAATCAAGTACAGTTAGTGTTAGGGTGATGGAGGAACACTGCAATGATCCTTAAATAATGCTTACGTGAAGTACACCAATAAATCGTATTGTCTTTCAGCATCGCCATACAAACTATTAGATATTTGTAAATCACATCAATAAAATTTTCAAAGAAAGGTATTTTAATCTTTTTTTTTTTTTTTTTTTTTTTACTGAGAATACTTCTATACTTTTTAAACCTTGATTCACAATCCTTACTTGTAGCCATTTCTGGTTTAGGTCTTGTACAGCTTGAATAATTCTGCTACACTACTACTGTGGTTATCTAACTGAAAGCATAGTATTCCAAACATATGATAATTGACTACTTTACTCTTTACTCAAACAAGATATTTATCTTAAATAAAAGTTTACCCAACGATTTTGGGAGGTCTTGGAAAGTATGTTTAAATTACAATTATTCTGAGTTGACAATTGCTATTATTTAGAGCAGTGAAGACAACAATCTATACTCAAACTATCCCTGGAAAATTATTAGTTGTACTGTCTGGGAAATTTCAGTTCTCAAATTAGATATTACAAAAACCTATATATTCTAACTAGTTGTAGGATATCATCTTTAATACTGAGTTTATACTCAAAAGATTTCTGGAAGGACCGCTTTCAAGACCCGCTGCTGTCTAAGTCTTATTGGCAAAGCCTGGGGTTGAAGTGACATTCGAAATATTTGTGGAAGAACCACTTTCAACATTCTCCGCTGTCTACGTCTTATCGACAAAGCCTAGGGGTGAAGTGTCTTCCAGAATACTGAATTCTGCCCAAAGAAGTCACAGACGTTGTAACCAGGTTGTGTACCAGATTTTGACTTTGAAGGATTTGGGCCAGAGCCTAGGGCAAAGCCTGTGGCCTTGGAGATCGACGAGGATAACATTTGAAGAGTTTTGCCAGACCAGAGCACAGAGCTCACAACTGAGGGAATTTATTTTGAGGAGGAGAAGGAGTAGGAGAGAGGGATGATGCTCCTAGTTCAGTAATCAAGGAAATGTTTTTAATATTACTTCTATAATTTTGTAAAAAATATGGCCAGATAAAGATCTAATCTACAAAGTGAATGTTATTTCTAATAATAATACAATGGATAATTTTTGTTACACTTTAAAGTGAAGGAAGAAAGAAACCTTTAGATCAGATATTAGTGAGAAAGAGCTCAAGTAGCTAACAGATGTTCAGAATTTTTCAACAAAAGGTTACCAATGACTACGCAAAAGCATGAAATAAACAAACATTCCAGGTTAAGGTCAGGAGCTCCAAATTTTTTAGATCCTTCTGATTATCCTCCCACAGTTAGAGAATGTCATAAACCTCATGAAGGATAAGTATCCTAGAACTTCAAGTACAACTGCAGTTTCTATGCTATGCACAAACCTACAGCAACATGACTAGACAGAAGAGAAGAAACCAGGCTAGTACACTACCTCAACGTTCTATGAAACTACAGCACTGCTACTAGCTCACCTTGATCTTCAGTTGCCTCTTCTGCACATGTCAATTCTCCTAAACTTTCAACACTGGTGCTGGGAGACAGTTGATTGACATAGCTTCTGTTGTCACCTAGAATATTCATCTATTGCCCTGTAGCACAAAACCTAGTTTGGGATATTAAGTTCCTACTACTCTTCTTCTTCTTCATTGTTTCCAAACTGATGGTTCTGTTTGTGACCAAACAGACCCAATTTTGATTGACAGAGAGTAGGTGAAATTGTAATTTGTGGATATGAATTATAGTAATTAAACATACCTGGAATGTAACTCTACATTCTTCTTTATAATGCAACAACAATACATGCAGTTGTTTCTAGTCCACTGCAGGACAAAGGCTTTAGACGTGTCTTTATTCATGTCCGGAGTTTGGCCAGTTTCATGACAAAGCTGGCCACTGTGGATTGGTTATGATGGAAGATTTTTGTCTGATCGTTCACAACAAACCAACCTGGTATGGGTGACCCTGACTATTACAGCTTTGCTGATCATGGTTATAGAAAAATGTTATTTTTATTAATAAAATAAATTTTTGAATATACTTACCCGATAATCATGTAGCTGTCAACTCCGTTGCCCGACAGAATTCTATGGAGGGATACGCCAGCTATCACAATACTAGAAGGGGGTGTACTTACCAGCGCCACCTGTGGCCAGGTACTCAATCATTTGTTGTTGACACCTCCTCAATTATTCCTCGGTCCACTGGTTCTCTCTGGGGAGGAAAGGGAGGGTCGATTAAATCATGATTATCGGGTAAGTATATTCAAAAATTTATTTTATTAATAAAAATAACATTTTTCAATATTAAACTTACCCGATAATCATGTAGCTGATTCACACCCAGGGAGGTGGGTGAAAACCAGTGTACAAGATTAAAGGATAGCTAAGTATCCCATATTTCATATAACAGTTATCTCAAATAACAATGAAATAATAAGTACCTGGTAAGGAAGTCGAATAGAACCGTTACTCTGCCTCTTATTTAAAGTTCGTCTTCCTTACTGAGCGCAGCGTTCCTCTTGGAGGCTGAATCAACCCAAAGGTGCCAAAGTACAAGGGGTTGCAACCCCTACTAAAGGACCTCTACCAAACCTTTAACCCAGGCGCTTCTCAAGAATGAATAGACCACCCGCCAAATCCAAGGATGCGGAAGGCTTCTTAGCCTACCGTAACAACCATAAAAAACAACAATAAAAGTATTCAAGAGAAAGGTTAAAAAAGGTTATGGGATTAAGGGAATGTAGTGGCTGAGCCCTCACCTACTACTGCACTCGCTGCTACGAATGGTCCCAGGGTGTAGCAGTTCTCGTAAAGAGACTGGACATCTTTCAGATAAAATGATGCAAACACTGACTTACTCCTCCAATAGGTTGCATCCATTATGCTCTGCAGAGAACGGTTTTTATTAAAGGCCAACGAAGTAGCTACAGCTCTTACTTCGTGGGTCCTTACCTTCAGCAATGCAAGGTCTTCCTCCTTTAAGTGAGAATGTGCTTCTCTGATCAGAAGCCTTATATAGTACGAAAGCCCATTCTTGGACATGGGTCTCGAGGGTTTCTTGATGGCACACCATAAGGCTTCTGACTGTCCTCGAATAGGTTTAGACCTCTTCAGATAATATTTGAGAGCTCTGACAGGGCAAAGAACTCTCTCTAGTTCGTTACCTACCATGTTGGAGAGGCTAGGTATTTCGAACGATCTAGGCCAAGGACGTGAAGGAAGCTCGTTCTTTGCTAGGAATCCAAGCTGAAAAGAACATGTTGCAGATTCGGTTGTGAAACCAATGTTCTTGCTGAAGGCATGAACCTCACTGACTCTCTTAGCTGTTGCAAGGCAAACGAGAAAAGCAGTCTTGAGGGTAAGATCCTTGAAGGAAGCTGACTGGAGAGGTTCGAACCTAGATGTCATAAGGAACCTTAAGACTACGTCTAGATTCCAGCCTGGAGTGGAAAGACGACGTTCTTTAGACGTCTCAAAAGACTTGAGAATGTCTTGAAGGTCCTTGTTGGAAGACAGGTCCAAACCCCTGTGGCGGAGAACTGAGGCCAACATGCTCCTATATCCTTTAATCGTAGGTGTTGAAAGGGATCTCTCATTCCTAAGATGTAGAAGGAAGTCAGCTATTTGGATCACAGAGGTATTGGTAGAGGATATTGAATTGGCTCTACACCAGCTTCGGAAGACCTCCCACTTAGACTGGTAGACTCTACGAGTGGAAACTCTTCTAGCTCTGGCAATCGCACTGGCTGCCTCCTTCGAAAAGCCTCTAGCTCTAGCGAATCTTTCGACAGTCTGAAGGCAGTCAGCCGAAGAGCGTGGAGGTTTGGATGCAACCTGTCTACGTGTGGTTGACGTAGAAGGTCCACTCTTAGAGGTAGAGTCCTGGGGAAGTCGACTAGCCATTGAAGTACCTCTGTGTACCATTCTCTTGCAGGCCAAAGGGGAGCAACCAGCGTCAGCCGTGTCCCTTCGTGCGAGACGAATTTCTGCAGAACTTTGTTTATTATCTTGAACGGAGGGAATGCGTACAGGTCGAGATGGGACCAGTTCAGAAGAAAAGCATCCACATGAACCGCTGCAGGGTCTGGAACAGGGGAACAATAAAGCGGAAGTCTCTTGGTTATGGAGGTGGCAAACAGATCTATGGTAGGTTGACCCCACAAGGTCCAAAGTCTGTTGCACACACTCTTGTGGAGGGTCCATTCCGTGGGAATGACCTGATTCCTTCTGCTGAGGCGATCCGCTGAAACATTCATATCGCCCTGGATGAACCTCGTGACCAGAGTGAGGTTTAGACCTCTTGACCAAATGAGGAGGTCCCTTGCGATCTCGTAAAGGCTCCTCGAATGGGTCCCTCCTTGCTTGGAGATGTAAGCCAAGGCTGTGGTGTTGTCTGAATTCACCTCCACCACTTTGCCTAGCAGGAGGGACTTGAAGTTCAACAGGGCTAGATGAACTGCTAACAGTTCCTTGCAATTGATGTGGAGTAATCCTTGTTCCTTGTTCCATACTCCTGAGCATTCCCGTCCGTCCAAGGTCGCACCCCAGCCCGAGTCCGATGCATCTGAGAAGAGATGAAGATTGGGGGTCTGGATGGCCAATGATAGACCCTCCTTGAGAAGGAGATTGTGCTTCCACCACAGGAGAGTGGTCTTCATCTCTTGGTTGATAGGGATAGAGACTGCTTCTAGAGTCGAGCCCTTGTCCCAATGAGCAGCAAGATGGAATTGAAGAGGGCGGAGGTGGAGTCTTCCTAGCTCGACAAACAGGGCCAGTGATGAGAGGGTCCCTGTGAGACTCATCCACTGTCTCACTGAGCAATTGCTCCTCTTCAGCATGCTCATGATGCACTCTAGGGCTTGGTTTATCCTGGGGGCCGATGGAAAAGCCCGAAAATCCTGACTCTGAATCTCCATTCCCAGGTACACAATGGATTGGGAGGGAATGAGTTGAGATTTCTCTATATTGACTAATAGACCTAGGTCTCTGATTAAGTCTAAAGTCCAATTGAGGTTCTCCAGACAACGACGACTCGTGGAGGCTCTCAACAGCCAGTCGTCTAGGTAGAGGGAGGCTCTGATGTTTGATAAGTGTAGGAATTTCGCTACATTCCTCATCAGATGAGTAAAGACCATAGGAGCTGTGCTTAGGCCAAAACACAGGGCTTGGAACTGATAGACAACCTTTCCGAAAACGAATCTCAGGAAAGGTTGGGAGTCTGGATGAATGGGAACGTGAAAGTATGCATCTTTCAAGTCCAACGAGACCATCCAGTCCTCCTGTCTGACCGCTGCTAAGACCGACTTGGTCGTCTCCATCGTGAACGTCTGCTTGGTGACATACTCGTTGAGAGAGCTGACGTCTAGCACCGGTCTCCAACCTCCTGTCTTCTTGGCCACAAGAAAGAGACGGTTGTAGAAGCCCGGGGATTGATGGTCCCGGACTATAACCACTGCCTTCTTCTGCACAAGTAGCGACACCTCCTGTTGCAATGCTAGCCTCTTGTCCTCTTCTTTGTAGTTGGGAGAGAGGTTGATGGGCGATGTGGTCAGAGGTGGTTTGAGGCAGAATGGAATCCTGTAACCGTATCTCAGCCAACTGACAGACTGTGCGTCTGCACCTCTCTTCTCCCAGGCTCGCCAGAAGATCTTGAGTCTGGCTCCTACTGTTGTCTGGAGAATCTGAGAGTCAGTTCTTTCCCTTAGATGTCCTGGATCCTTTCCTAGACTTGCTCCTGTGAGAGTCTGGACGGGAGCTTCCTCGGCTGGGGGCTCTACCACGAAAGGGCGGTATGAACCTCGTAGCCGGGGTATCAGCCACTGGGGAGCGATAAGTCTTGGGGACTGAGGTGGCAACCTTAGACTTACGAGCCGATGAGGCTACAAGATCGTGCGTGTCCTTTTGTATCAGGGCAGCAGACAAGTCCTTAACTAGCTCCTCGGGAAAGAGGAACTTTGAGAGTGGAGCAAAAAGGAGTTGTGACCGTTGGCAAGGTGTAATGCTGGCGGAAAGGAAGGTACACAGTTGTTCCCTTTTCTTCAACACCCCTGATACAAATAACGACGCTAGCTCACCCGATCCATCTCTGATGGCCTTATCCATGCGGGACATTATTAGCATGGCAGAATCTTTGTCCGCAGGAGAGGTTTTCTTGCTGAGGGCTCCCAGGCACCAGTCGAGAAAGTTGAACATTTCAAATGCTCTGAACAACCCTTTCAGAAAATGATCCAGGTCTGAGAAGGTCCAACAAACCTTCGAGCGTCTCATAGCAGTTCTCCGAGGCGAGTCCACCAGACTTGAGAAGTCAGCCTGGGCAGAGGCAGGTACTCCTAAGCCTGGTGCTTCCCCTGTGGCATACCAAACGCAACCTTTCGAAGCGAGCTTCGTTGGAGGGAACATGAAGGAAGTCTTGCCAAGGTGTTGTTTAGACTGCAGCCACTCCCCTAAGATCCTTAAAGCCCTCTTGGAGGATCTAGCTAGGACAAGCTTAGTATAGTTGGACTTAGCTTGTTGTACGCCCAGCGAAAACTCAGATGGTGGAGAGCGGGGAATAGCAGAGACGAAGTGGTCTGGGTAAATCTCCCTGAGTAGAGCCAAGACCTTACGAAAATCAATCGACAATGGAGAAAGCTTAGATTCGTCCACGTCTGATGAGGGATCAAGGTGTGCCTCCTCATCATCCGACACCTCATCAGCAGAGGGTAGCGAAGCGATCGGACCAGAATGCTGAACCGCAGAGTCAGAACGGGTAGGAACAATAACAGTGGTTTCCTCTTCCAGTAACTGTTGAGGGAAAACCTGAGGCTCAGACTGCAAAGGCTGAACAACAGACGAAGCAGAAGGCAGGCGCATGGGTGAAGGAGGTTGACTCCTAGCAAGAGAGGTTGAACCCAAGGATTGCACAAGCTGAGCGGAGGACGGAGGCGGAGTAGTCCGTTCCTGTTCCTGTGAGATGAGCGGAGCATGATGAGGTTGAGGCTGCGCAGAACAAGGTAAAGTTCTCGCAAGCTGAGGCTCCTGAGGCGCAAGTCCAGGGTGTAGAGGAGCTTGCCTTGAGGAGGGTTGAGCTCGCTGCAGCGATGGCTGAGCAGACAGACTCACGGAGGGGAGGGGTTGTTGTACCCCAACCGAGAGTTGCACCACTGGTGGAGCAGCAAGGGGAGGCGGAGGAAGAGTGGAATAACTCTCCTGATCCCAAAGCAAGGGTTGCCTTAAAGAAGGCTGAGGCTGAACACCACTGGGAACAGCGAACTCCGAAAGTGGCTCAACATCGTACGCCTGGCAGATGGTGCTGCGACCAGGCGGAGCAAGTGCAGGCGGGGCGAGCACAGGCGGAGCGAGAACAGGCGGAGGGAGTGTAGGCGGAGGAGGAGGTGCAACACTCTCAGCCCGACACTCACGCATCAAGTCCGAAAGCTGAGCCTGCATGGACTGAAGCAGGGTCCACTTGGGATCGGCAGAAACGATAACAGACTGAGGTAAAGTCACAGTCGGGCTCTGTTTTGGCAGAACCTTACTCCTCTTGGGCGGAGTACAGTCGACAGATGACTGAGGAGAGTCAGAGCTGAGCCAATGACTGCAACCTGGCTGAGCACTCGCGGACTGGACTCTACGTTTAAGCGGTCTCGAGACCTGAGACCAACGTTTCTTCCCTGCTAGTTGATCAGCGGACGAGAATAAGACGGGCTCAATCGTCTGCAGGTGGGAGTGACGGTCTAAGGAAGACACGCCCGCAACCACCGAGGATAGTTCTGTGCGCCTAACAAGGCCTGTCGAACCCTTAAGCCCTTCGACATTGCTTCTCCCCTGGGCATGGGAGCTTGCAAGAGGTCCCGGACTGGGAGGACGACTGGCTCGCACAGAAAAATCCTCACGCACCACACTGGCACCACTAGCACTTGGCACTGCACCGACACTAGCACTCGTCACAGCACTGGCACTAATTCCACCCACTGCACTCTTGACCTTCAGTTCTTTAACTTCGGCCATCAGAGACTTATGGTCACTTACCACTGATTCTACTTTATCGCCTAAAGCCTGAATAGCACGCAAAACAACTGACATATCAGGCGGAGGGCACACAGTAGGTTCGGGGGTAGCCACTACAGGGGTAGGAAAAGGTAGGGGATCAGGAGGTGAGGAAAACATAGAAGAGTGAGAAGAACTTCTCCTAACTCTACCTCTCTCTAACTTAGATGAATATTTTAAAAGACGGACAAATTCCAATTCCGAAAGTCCGGCGCATTCCTCACATCGATTTTCTAACAGACAGGGCCTGTCCCTACAGTCAGAACAAGCGGTGTGAGGATCTACCGAGGCCTTCGGAATACGCCTATTGCAAGACCTACATCGTCTATGGGAGGGGGCTTGCGAAACGTCAGACATCTTGTTTCAAAGAGTTAGCCAAAGGGTGATCCAAAAACAAGCAAAATTCGTTAACCGTTATATCAGTATTATATAAAAGCTATCTAGCTAAT
Organism: Palaemon carinicauda; assembly: GCF_036898095.1. Classification (NCBI taxonomy): domain Eukaryota; kingdom Metazoa; phylum Arthropoda; class Malacostraca; order Decapoda; family Palaemonidae; genus Palaemon; species Palaemon carinicauda. The sequence continues at coordinate 57,430,452 of NC_090765.1, read as the reverse complement.
ATAAGAAGGATTCCAGTAAAGCGACAGCCGTTAATCTGAGAGAATACTTCACCAAATATCCGTGAATAAACTCGAAGACCATAAGCGTATCCCAGAACGTCTAGCCGGAAGCACGACAGAGGAATAATTGAGGAGGTGTCAACAACAAATGATTGAGTACCTGGCCACAGGTGGCGCTGGTAAGTACACCCCCTTCTAGTATTGTGATAGCTGGCGTATCCCTCCATAGAATTCTGTCGGGCAACGGAGTTGACAGCTACATGATTATCGGGTAAGTTTAATATTGAAAAACCTTTTTATCATGTTAAGTTATTCTCTCTCATAATATAGTTTGATATATATATATATATATATATATATATATATATATATACATATATATATATATATATATCCCTTAAAGATTAATGCAGGTGAAATACATTCCATTTTTATAACTAAGGCATACTTATGGGCCATTGTAAATTTGCAATAATTTTCCAGTAATCTGGTTTTGCTTGATCCAAGCTGTAAAAAAGAAAATGAGAGAAAATAAAACACAGTGTATTATAAACCACTTTATTGCTCACTTGTGTCAAATACAACACATTTCCCAGTCACACTGATGTTAAGACTTGAGAGAAAGATACACTTTCCCTTTTGCACATTTTTTTTATTTTTATATTTTTTCTTTCATTGTACTGACAATTGCAGATATTGCAATGTCCATTGGTTAGTCCCACTCTCTCTATTTCAGTTGATTTTTGAAATGTAAAAAAATATATGACCCCCAGCAACTAGATTATCTGGTCATATTTAACTTAACCAGTTTTAATTTCTCGATATTTGTTGAAAAAACTTCACTCCATTTTCAATAAAAACATTGTTTATTTTCTATGTTAGCCACACAAAAAAAAATTAATCACAAAACAATGGATACTCAAAAAATGTATATATAATTCGTCCATCAATAGGGAATTTTCAAAAAGGTTAGGGAGTAGGTCTAAATACGGGTATATAGCCTAAAGAAAGCAGAGAGCGCTCATTACATTACGGTATTTTAATGAACTATCAAAATATTACTATGTTCTATAAAATCAAGTCAACACTACTTTACTTAGTACAACTGTGTTCTGACAGCAGTTTCATACACCATACCCCCTGGCAATTTGAATACATACCGACAATTTCATAACAGGTTATACGATTTTCATAAGTTACAAGGCTACACCTGTTTTAGGATTTGTACACATTACTTAAATCCTGGCAATAAATAATTTATCACGGATTCATACATTACAACACCTTAAAAGTATTTCTTACAGATAAACCCTTTGAACGCTAATTTTCACATATAAAATCTGCAAGCAATTATACTACTGATCAAAGACCAATGGACATAGCAGACAAATCATCCAAACAGCTACCAAAAATTTCATCCTCAAAACCATCTTCCATTTATAAACATTGCAAGACATTACAGTATTAAAAGCAGGTAAAATTTGCACATCAAAATATTGTCCAAGGCAAAGTGTGTTGTTTCTGTGTTTACCATACCCTGAGTGGTATAGTGGGCACGCAGCACCCAAGTTGCCCTAGGGTATAAGCCTATAAGGCAGAATAGGACATCATTCAAAATTTAACCTGAATGATACAAAAACCATAAGCATCATTCACATACCTGTCAAATATTTGAACATAGGACATTTTTATCTAAAAGGTGACTGTGTTTATCACCAGTACGAGATTGTCAGCTGCTCCAGTCTGGCTCTTACTAACAAGAGGAAGGCACATCTTAGTCCCACAACTAGATACTGGTCAGGGGACTTCAATTCTTTTTTTTTTCTGGGAGAGGGGAGAAAAAGGATGGAGATAACAGGGAGTTGAAAGGAAATCTGAGAAAAACTCTTGCAGAGACATCAGCACTCAATATCAAGTCACAAAACATGACTGTATTTGACTAGGTTAAGTGTACAAAACCCATGGAGAATAGGCACTACGGTGAACATACCCTGTACTGTGGTGTTACATTACCTTGCCTCCATTACAATCTACAGATCCAGAGTCAGTGGAATTATACATTTAATAAAGCTAACATCCAGGCTGTGTGTGTCAGTATACTTTACATCAACACCAAAGGCAATGGTTCAATAACAACACTGTGCCTCATTCAATGGGGCTTTTCCTCCAACAATGACACTTGCAAATGCGGCAAGCGAGAGATGAAAACATTTTGGCAGTGGATATTGACAAAGCTCCAATTTCCTTAACTAATTGCTGACAAGAGAGTTCTCTTTTCTTAAATGAACACTTTATACTCTAGGCTTAAGAGCATTCTGATAGAAGATGACAAATGAGATTAGAACAGAGTAAAAGTGGCAAAAGTTTCTTCACAAGGTTGGAGCATTGTAGGGTCTAAATACACAAACAAATATTAAATAAATAAGGAAAAAAAATTCTTCACAAAAATCTTCACAGTCGAACACTAGGATAAGTTATGTTTGTCTTTTCTCTCTCAAAGAGGATTAGGGTAATAGTAACATTGGATATATTCACATTCCAATGCACAAGTTAGTTGGTGATCAACTAATGCATGCATGAGACAGCGTTTCACTAACACTGACAAGTGCATGAAGGAAATGGGAGGATTTATTTATTAATTCTTCCGAGTCGTTAAAAAAACATGATGCTAAAAGAAGCTGACAAGTATTCAGGACTTGAGCAATGATATTCCTTTTGATATTCTGGCTAAGACAAAACAAATATGCCTTGCATCAAAATCTGAATAAAAACGAACTGCATAAGTTGTTTAAAACCACCGAAACTAAAAGATTAAAATCTCGAATAAAATTACAATGTAAGTGTGGAGACCTTTTTAAATGCATTGTCTTCCATTTCCTTTCTGCAACAAGAATAGGGTGGATTACTTCCTTCTAAAGAGTATCATTCTCTGAAGAGGGAGTATGCTCATCCAATGATTTCTTCCTTTTTAAACTCCTAATATAGGATATGTATAGTTTTCTACTCCACGACTTATAATTTAAAATTATATCTTTTTTTCCACTTGAAACCTCTTCTACAACAGAAGTCACACGATACAATGATAAAACAAATATTTTTCCACGATTTTCAAACGATGCATTGAAAATTTCACTTTACAGGTATTTGCCAAGTTATAACCTTGACAATAATGTCCTATGAATTTAGACTAAGATATGTACACCTTTAAAGAACTTTCTTAGATGAATATCACTCAGATCTTCAGATCCAAATCCTCTCATCTCTGTTGGTACTCCGCGAGGGGTTTCACGAGACCTTCAGAATAAACTCGCTGAATAGCTTCGCAGACGAATCTGTACTGACTCTGAAAAACATAAATTAGAAATTGAGAAAACATTGCTTAAAAGCATGATTGTTACGGGAAAAAAATTAATGTAGTCCATTACTTTTTACAATTTGAACAAAATACAGTACAATACTATGATCTTTGTTGCCAAAGCTTCAATTTAAAGGCAACTAAAAGAAATATTGAGGTACAACGTAAAGTAATTACAGTACTCATATCTAATCATGCAAAAGAACTAAATGAATGATTCATTGAATTCCAATAAAACTTACAGCTGTTTGGATCATCATGGCTCGCTGATCTCTCATAGCTCTGACTACATCCAAGGGATATACAGGCTCATTTGCTTCAATCAAACACTGGGCTGTTTCCATTAGGATAAGGACTCCCGTTCTTCCGATACCCGCAGAACAGTGAACTATGGTAGGTTCGACCATTCCTGGAAGAGAAGTCTTTATTGAGCATATATTTTTCTATGAAAGAAACATGAGTTACTATGCTGTCAGCGTGAATTTTCTACGTTATCAAAATGTTACTATTTGAAGCGTACCTGAAAGGGTACAGTAGTACATACATTATATATGATGCCTTGTTCGAAAAAATGTACACACTAGCCAAAGTACATACTGTAAATCTCTATTATTTAAACAAGTACATAACTAAACACTACCATGGAGTTAGTAAACTTTAAATAATAAATGTAAAAGTTATGTGCAATCATTTTAATTTTGTTTATGATAAACATTTTGACCAACAGGATTTTTGCTCTCTTTGTAGAATTCACATACAAAACTTCCGTTTATAACTTGTCACCAACTTTGTATAATCCATCCTATCAGGAAACCCATTATATATTCACTGAACTGATATATTTTCCATATTCTATTTCATTCCACTTTAAGCTTCTGACATCAAAGGGACCCACGGAACAATTTCTCAAATTAATAAAGAATCCAGGAATACATTAAATCTATGATCAAGCATATGTTTACTTTTATGTGGTAGTATCCATTTAAATTTCAAAAAATTGTCTTACCAGCTCTTGCAGCTCGAACTTGGGCAATAAAATTCAGGAACTCGGTTGAATCATCTGGTACACCATGATCAGGCCAAGCCAAGTACTGCATGTGAGTTATGTGTCTCTCATCCTGATTCTGTAAAAGACAAATTAATATTTTTTCAAAATTAAATTCTAAAGAACATTCACAAAAACAAAGCATTTAACTCGGCTGTACACCTATAACTTATAAATTATTTTCCATAACAAATAAAATTTGAACGTAGCACTTAATTCACTTGTACCCCTATAACATATATCATTTTCCATGACTAATAAAACTTGAACGAAGCATTTATTTCACTTGTACCACTATAACCGACATATAATTTTCCATGACTAATAAAATTTGAACGAAGCATTTAATTCACTTGTACCCCTATAACTGATATATCATTTTCCATGACTAATAAAATTTGAACGAAGCATTTAATTAACTTGTACCCCTATAACTGATATATTATTTTCTATTACTAATAAATTTTGAAGACAATTTAATCCAATCAAATCAAACTTTAATACCACATTCCTTACGGCAATGCTTCAGTACCACCTATACTGCGTTCTACCCTATATCTTCCCATCTGGCTATCCAACTTCTTCGACTTTACCCGACTACAATTTTTATTTCAATTTAAAAACCATGCAAGCACTTCAAAGGCCAAGGAATGTAATCGTGGTCTTTACAACGGGCTATACATTAAAGTAATTTATTCAATACAACAGCTTCTGAATAAATAGTAGAACAAAAGAGATTGAAAATGTCTGAGCACAAACAAATCAAGTGTTCAAATAATATTTTTAAGCATTACTCTACCTGGAAATTGAACAATAATTCTGAGATCAAATAGGCAATCGTATCTTGCTAGAGCTACTGTATATGGCTGAAAGACATACTGCAAACAGTATTTATAAAGAAGCTTTATAAATATTACTCATATTGGACACAGCTCCTTAAGAAACAAGCCAGGAGGATTTGAAATGCATAATTTTCTATAATATAGCTATGTAAATATACTGGCATAAATTGATAAATGTAATTAATATCTAACAAAAATAATTAAGCAAATAATGGAATGAATGGTGAAATGTACCTCTCAGGTATGGACAGGTAAAGAGGAAATGAGACAACCGTGTTCTAAGATTACAGTTATGTGGCCACTAATTGGCGTCATAAAACTAAGTGAGTCATCGAAGATAACTTAAAATCTTGAGATAACCTACAATCTCTGGATCATGGCAAAAATTCTCCGACACACAAGTGAAACATAATTGTCACCCCTAACTATACAAAATGGATATGACTACGGCAAGATAAAAAAAAATATTAATTGGATTTTGTAATCTATATTGTGTTATCTCTCCAAAACAAAATTTAATTAACCTGAAGCCCCAAGTACTGATGTAAGTAATGAGCTGTATTTCGACCAAACGGAATCAAAATATTGGTCGAGTGAGCAGACAATTAAGTCGAAACTGTTTAAAGTTTACGAATCAAAATCTACTGGACTATTGATAAAACATGATGAAAGAGGGATTTCAGAAAGACAGTAAATAAAATTAGTGGATAAGAGTAGTATAAAAGGTTGAATAATTAGAAAAAAAAAAACATGAAAAGGAGGGGCAGACCTTAGGAAGCTACAGAAAAAGTGGATCGAGAAAGTAGTAAATATTAGTCTCCAACGAGGAATAGTAAAGCCTGGTTCGAATCAGAATTTTTGTATGGCTAAAAATTGAAAATTCTCATATTTCAACTATTAATAAAGAAGTGATTCAATCAAACCTTTTGATTCCCCTAGCATTAGTAACACTAGCGATCCAAAACAGGTTACTTAATTAAATTATAACTATATGAAAAAATTGTGGAATCGAACAAACCTCTGTGTTGATGAGAGTGAATTCTCTGAATGCAAATCCTGGAGTCTCCTCTTCTTTCAGACAGGTCACCTGAAGAGTGCCAAAATCTATGGTTTCATATAACCGAGGCCAGTAACGGTGGCACTTCACTCTGCAAGAAGTTTCACAGCATTAATTTATATGAAAGATTAATTACAGGGTTAAATTTATCTTCTATTATACATACAAGTGGGAAGTTTATGAAAGGAGGTCTAAGACTAATATTGTAAACTATTGGCAGTATAAGCAAGATCAAAATGAAAGGAAGACATTGAGAACTTAAAATTACACAGGAAATTTATACCAAAACTTTTAAAATGATAAACTTCAACATTACGACTAAATGTTGATAAAACTTTACAAAATCTGGGGTTAATTCACAAATTAGATATGTAAGAATCTCTGCAACTAACCTTCCTTGTTCTACAACCGTAGTGAGCATAACAATAAGAGTTGACTGTTGCTCCCAAACCATCTGCCAGAAGTCTGTGCAGGTTCCGGCTAGAGGTCCTTGGCACGCAATATACCGATTGATGATTCCTGAACCCTGGATTTCCATATTAACGTAAGAGGCATTGATGTAATCTCCTGACTGTGCATTTATTAGACGCACACGGGTGGTATCGTCTGTGAAAAATAAAAGCATTCAAATGAGATCTACAGCATTGAAGTAATTTTAGTTACTTTCCTAATTCTCTCAATCTGCTATGGTGTAGTGGCACTCATGTGTTCTATTTAACTAATTATTCTAAAGATTCTATCGTTAATACATAGTTTACAACAACAAATGCAGCTGTTTCTATTCCCCGCAGAACAAAAGTCTCAGACATGCCCTCATCCATGCCTGGTGTTTGGCCCCTTTTCATAACCACGCTGGCCCCAGCAGATTGGTGATGATGGGAGATTTTGTCTGATCGCTCACAGTAAACCAACCTAGTATGGGCAGTTCTGACTAGTACAGCTTTGCTGATCATGGCCACAGGCAAACTCTTTCACCATATTAAGGTATTCTCACTCAGAGGGGATAAATTTTCTCCTAGTGTATTGGCACTGGTGCATTCTAGTTAACTAATAATTCCAAAAATTTTATTGTTAAAAACTACCTTCTGACACTAGAGTCGGGGCAAAGATTCTGGGCAAAGTAAGCCCCACCCCCTGATGACGTCATATCCAATCACGTCATCAGGAGGTGGGGCTTATTTTGCCTGGAATCTCTTCAACGACTATAGAGGAGTCAAATGACTTACATGGTGAGATGTCACGATATCTATTCTTCTTCTCATTTTCTTGCCTTCGGGCCTCAGACACAGTCAGCCCCGGTTTTCTCCTATACAGTTGTTCAAACTGAGCCACCAGCGACCCGGCCTCTAGTCCCTCCGTCAGTAGCAACATAGACTCGTGCAGAGGGGCGGCTTGGCCTCCGGACACTCCGACGCTGCTGACACTAGAAGGTAGCGCCTCTGGTACATACTGGAAGGCTGGTTCTTCAAGTTCTTCCGCGAGGTACACTGTGTCAGGGGAAAAAAATAAATTTAGAATTTCCAGTTGTAGCAATTCTACAAATGAGATGATTTTACCCTATTGTTCTGATACTCTTCAAGTTCTTCCGTGAGGTCAGGAAAAAATGAATTTAGTATTTCCGTTTGTAGCAATTCTACAAATGAGATGATAGTTTTGATACTCTTCAAGCTCTTCCGGGAGGTCATGAAAAAATAAATAAATAAATTTCCGATTGATTTTATCCTATTATTTTTATACTCTTCAAGCTCTTCCTAGCAGTAAGGAAAAAATACATTTAGAATTTCAGTTTGTAGCAATCTACAAATGAGATGATTTTATCCTATTCTTGTGATAATCTTCAAGCTCATCCTAGAGCTCAGGAAAAAATACACTCAGAATCTCCGTTTATAGCAATTCTAGAAATGAGATGAATTGTTAGATCGATAAATTTGGACTTTCCGTTTAAACAAATTCTACAAACGAGATGGTTTTTATTAGATCTTTACAATAAAATAGAATATTTCGACATGTCTTACTGAGGAAAATCTAGATTATGCCGGAAATTTTCCGATGAATCCCTAACCCGAAATAAGAGTGTAAGCTATAGTCCATTTCTTTTAGCGATGCATATTTGCACCGACTCGCGGTGGTGCCCTTTTAGCTCGGAAAAGGTTTCCTGATCGCTGATTGGTTAGAATTATCTTGTCCAACCAATCAGCGATCCGGAAACTTTTCCAAGCTAAAAGGGCACCGCTGCGAGTCGGTGCAAATGTGCATCGCTAAAAGAAATGGACTATAGTAACGTTGACGGAAGATCTCGCATTTTTCTCTACTTAGCTAATAGTTTACTTTAACTGCTATACAATGCTAGAGAAGGCTATACAACAGAACAGTTTCCTGGAATAATCTTAGACATTTCTTCCTAGTATTATACATTTTCTTTACCCTTTTCTTGCTTTATTTTGGTCTGGGCTAGAAAACGACATGAGGTTTCCCAAAATTAGTTTTCTTTACTTAAGAGAAGTCACTATTAGTCCTTAACATTGGTTATGATTTGATTCATGAATTTGGGCTAAAGAGTAGAGTCCAAAATCTTAGGTTTTGCAGGTATAACATGTAAATAACACACTTCTACATCCCTTCTGAAATACAATATAGTTTTTTAGTTTAGAAAAAAAAGTGGTTTCACCCTTTAAAAACGGTATTCACGAGATAACTATTAAAATGCATAAGCCTTTTCGATTTCACATCAATACACTGTACAACCTTTTTTTTCAGCCAAAATACAATCTTTACAATATATATATATATATATATATATATATATATATATATATATATATATATAGATAGAGAGAGAGAGAGAGAGAGAGAGAGAGAGAGAGAGAGAGAGAGAGAGAGAGAGAGAGAGAGATAGAGAGAGAGAGAGAGAGAGAGAGATAAAAAGGAATTATCAACACAAGTATAACGTAATAAAATGGCAAAGTCTCAACCAAGACAACATTGCCAAAACACACAAATATTCATAACGAGAACAAAATTCAAAATACTAACATCGCTGTGGAATCCAAGACAGCAATGCTTTTAATCTCATGTGTTTCGAACGGCGTAGATGCTGAAACCATATCGTGGGCGGGTGAAGTCGTTGCATGGGTAAACCGTCTCGATAATAGGGGATGGGCGTGGGCGCAGGTATTCCCAAATCAACATACTGTGTATGATGAGTGAGGGACTGTTGTACTGACACTGACATTATAACTAGGAGTTCCTACGATATATATAAAAATATAAAACAATTCGCGTCTCAGACCGTCCACGCGTATCACTGATCACAACGATACGATCTATTGCACTGTTCTGAACTTCTGAGTCTTTCTCCCCCGATGCAAAAGGCTTTCTACTTATCTTATCTAAGCTATCAGACAGTAAGAGTACTTGAGAGTTGACGTCATCGCTTCCCGTTTCACAATGATTTACTCGAGCCAATTGAAACCCCCTTACGGGGAGAGATAATGCGTTCTTTTTTATCTGTAATCCCGCGAGGTGTTCGATTTCGAAGAATTACGTGAGGGATGGCATGCGAGACGAAGGTGAAAAAAAAATCACTGCTTCTATACTTATTACTAGCTAAATTAGAAGCCTAGTTGGATAAGCAGGTTGTTATAAGCCCAAGGGCTCCAACATGGAAAAATAGCCCAGCGAGGAAAGGAATCAAGGAAATAAACTATATAAGTAATGCACTATTAAAATACTTTAACGGTTTCTATTAATTCATTTCAGGATGATGGGAGCAACCGTATACGTACACATGTCCGTCATGGAAAGTTTACCCTGGCACAGCACAATAACAACAGCAAAAAACTCACATATTTATAAAAAATGAAAAAATAACATTCACAAATACAGCCTACTTAAAAAGTATCCACAGCCGAGAAGACAACGGTGAAAATTCCAGCATCTAGAAGAGACAGATAGAGGAGGACTTGTGACAAAGACACACACACACACACAAACACACACCAACAGCAACAGCTGAGGTCGCTCTAAAACTGGAAGGAGGAGGAGGAGGTGGAGAAGGTGGAGGAGGAGTAGAAGGAGGTGGAGAAAGAGGAGGATCTGAAGCAAGCTTGGTCGTTGCAGGCAAGACAAACAAAGCCATTACCGCCCATCCGTCCTCTCGCCGCTGGATTAACACAGAAACCGGTCACAAAACCTTCGCAACAGTTCACCACTACATCGCATTAGAGCTAAAATGGAAGTCGCCATGTGTCGTCTGGATAGGCGGAGATATACGAAATATCTATTTTCCTTTCATTTATAAAACAATAAACGGTCTTCTTTCCATTGCATAGCTGAAATACAGCCTTCAGAAATATAACTTCTTTATGGCAACCGGGAGTTCAAGGGCGAATACTCATAAGATATGAACACCTCTCTCTCTCTCTCTCTCTCTCTCTCTCTCTCTCTCTCTCTCTCTCTCTCTCTCTCTCTCTCTCTCTCTCTCCTCGGCCTAAATTGCCCCTACGTAAAAACCGTTAGCCTTATTTGATAAGATTTCATAATTGCATTTGGCTATTTTACGTTGCATGCCTAATTTAATACAATTACAGATTTACTCTACGAGTAACCTTAGAGAGAGAGAGAGAGAGAGAGAGAGAGAGAGAGAGAGAGAGAGAGAGAGAGAGATCGCCGAGTAATCATTTAGTAGCTTTACGTACGTAACCAGATTTACTTCTAAACAGATTACTGAACCATTGTAGGTCCGTTGAATAAATATATATCTATATTCCACCACTCGTAATATCATAGTATATATTTTTAAGACTGCGTTTACCTGTATAACATATATACGTGAACATACTTCGTAATATATCAAAATATTAATAATTAGTTTATTATGAATTATCATAGAAAACATAATTAAAAATCTTCAATGAGTCTTTTCGTTCAAAGAATTGCAGTCCAATTTGAAGCGATCTTTATCCAACACGACTAAGGCAGTTCATTTTCCAATCTAGCGTTTACAAGACATCAATCAACATTGCTGTACAACAGGAGTCTCGATTCTTACACATTTTTACACAAAACTTCTGTGGCTTCGTTAAATTCCACCTGCTTTTAAACGTTAGTTTATGAGTGATATTGTCTATACAAAACCTATACTGTTAGAAATTTGCATTAATAAAACGGTAAAAATTCTGGAATAAATGTTGCCAGGCATATATCGTCTTAAAAACGGATATAATGATGTAAATAGTAATATTAGGGTAACTAACACGTAAAAGATAATAATAAAGTTGGGTAGAATTACGGTTGCCTGTATTTTACTGAAACACGATTGAGTACAGTATATTCCCAAGGAGAATTTCCTATTAAAATTACGGGTTTTTAACAGTGTAGAGTAAGGACAGTCTATACCTAACCTATATAACACAACAAAACCGAAATAGAATAAGACATTTTAAGGAATTGAAAAGTAAAAACGCCAGAAACCTAATTTAAATAAGTTCATTATTATTATTATTATTATTATTATTATCATCATAAAAAGCCAAGCTACAACCCAAGTATGAAAAGCAAGATGCTATAAGCCCAAGGGCTCCAACAGGGTAAAATAGCCCAGTGAGGAAAGGAAATAAGGAAATAGATAAGCTACAAGAGAATTAATAAAAAAAAAAAAACATTTCAAGAACAGTAACGACACTAAATAGCAAGACTCCTTATATTCAGGGTTAAGACCGCTTTAAGACACCAACCTAATCATGAAAGTAATTATCAAAAGCTGTTTTCCCAGTGACATTTATATTGATTCTATCAGCGCCACCCACTCGGCTGTTTTACAGTGACCTAGTGCAGTGGAGAAGTTGACAGTCTTCTGATAACGCCAACGCAGTAACTATGGGGAATGTAAGTCTCTTAAGAGTATGGTATGCCACATGAAAATGTTAAGCCCTTTAGACGTCAATGTTCTTTCTTTTTTTTTCTTTCTTTTTTAATGGCCGTTTTCCTTCCGTTAACCTTTGAAGCGAAGACATGTATACATCTAATCACATACAAGAGATTCTTTTATATATATATATATATATATATATATATATATATATATATATATATATATACACACATATATAATGTGGCGATGT
>NC_090765.1:57395531-57415531 GCF_036898095.1 Palaemon carinicauda | reverse complement strand
ACTTCTGAAGTTCCACCGATTCAACTGCCTGATACTGTAGTCAAGATTCAATTTCAATATTTGGGCGAGAATTGACCACAATGATATTAAGTAACTGTAACGAGTAATATTTTACAGTTTTGCCATAATTTCTAGTACTTTGAAAAGCAATTGCAACGCAACACCCAAGCGTCAATAATCATTATTTTCTAATGTAAACTAAACTTGTGAATTCCAATTAAAGAAAATTATCTTTACTATAAACTATTTTGTATAAAGAATTTAAACTAGACATATTATTAGTTACCTGTGTATCTAGTAGGTAAACTAAAACTATCACTCCACTATTAGCTATTTGTTTACCCAGTAGAAAAACTATCCCACTACTATTAGTTATTGTGTATCCATTAGATAAACTATCCCACTACTATTAGTTATTGTGTATCCATTAGATAAACTATCCCACTATTATTAGTTATTTGCGTATCCGTAGATAAACTACCCTACTACTTTTAGTTATTTGTGTACTAAATGGGTAAACCATCCCAATACTTTTAGTTATTTGTGTACTAAATGGGTAAACTATCCCAACAATTTTAGTTATTTGTGTACTAAATGGGTAAACCATCCCAATACTTTTAGTTATTTGTGTACTAAATGGGTAAACCATCCCAATACTTTTAGTTATTTGTGTACTAAATGGGTAAACCATCCCAATACTTTTAGTTATTTGTGTACTAAATGGGTAAACTATCCCAACAATTTTAGTTATTTGTGTACTAAATGGGTAAACCATCCCAATACTTTTAGTTATTTGTGTACTAAATGGGTAAACCATCCCAATACTTTTAGTTATTTGTGTACTAAATGGGTAAACCATCCCAATACTTTTAGTTATTTGTGTACTAAATGGGTAAACTATCCCAACAATTTTAGTTATTTGTGTACTAAATGGGTAAACCATCCCAATACTTTTAGTTATTTGTGTACTAAATGGGTAAACCATCCCAATACTTTTAGTTATTTGTGTACTAAATGGGTAAACCATCCCAATACTTTTAGTTATTTGTGTACTAAATGGGTAAACTATCCCAACAATTTTAGTTATTTGTGTACTAAATGGGTAAACCATCCCAATACTTTTAGTTATTTGTGTACTAAATGGGTAAACCATCCCAATACTTTTAGTTATTTGTGTACTAAATGGGTAAACCATCCCAACACTTTTAGTTATTTGTGTACTAAATGGGTAAACTATCCCAACACTTTTAGTTATTTGTGTACTAAATGGGTAAACTATCCCACTACTTTTAGTTATTTGTGTACTAAATGGGTAAACTATCCCACTACTATTAGCTATTTGTGTACTAAATGGGTAAACTATCACACTACTATTAGTTGTTTGTGGACCCAGTAGATAAACTATCCCACAACTATTATTTATTTATATACTCAGTACATAAACTATCCCACTATTATTAGTTATTTGTGTATCTAGTAGATAAATTATCCCACCACAATTAGTTATCTGTGTATCCTGTAGATAAACTATACCAATAGTTTGAGTTATTTGTGTATCCAATTGATAAACTAATCCACTGGTATTAGTTATTTGCGTACCAAGTATATAAACTATACCACTACTATTAGTTAATTGTGTACCCACTAAGTATCCCTCCACAATTAGCTTGTGTACCCAGATATAAACGCTCCCCACTTTAATATCAGAACATGTATACCCTATATAAAAACCCTTCCACTATTAAGTGCCTTTGTATCTAGTTTATTGACCTCTTTCCTTAGTAGACTGAAAATTGCAGACGTCAGCAAGAGAGCAATGGCCGTCATTACAGCTCTAAGGATCTGTACCCTACCTCATTACAAGGTAGAATATAATCACAGCATCAATTTTGTAACTGTAATTGTGATAATCCCTAGAGGGCTTTAAACGATCAACGAGAGTCTATTAATCAGGGAATCATCTAAAGTCTGGAGCGAATATATTCATGTTGAACAGACTGACGTAAGTTTCTCTTCATAGTTTATATATGGCAGATCTAGTTCAACGTTGTTACTGATCTTGAAATATTCTATATCAATCATTCAATCATCCCTTTTCGTGTAGTTTATTTATTTCCTTATTTCCTTTCCTGACTGGGGTATTTTTCCCCGTCGGACCCCTTTAGCTTATAGCATCCTGCTTGTTCAAGTAGGGTTGTAGTTTGGCTGGTAATAATAATAATAATAATAATAATAATAATAATACACTAGTTTGTCTACTACCTTAAAGAATAATGGTGTACCTCGGATGCATTTTAGATCTCAAAATAGGAAGTCCATACACTAAAAACATAGGCGAATCCCTGAGCGAAGCATTATATGCAATGTTCAAAGCTAGCTCAGCTGTAGGAAGCATGTCATGCCAATGAAGGAGGTCATCACTCACTAAATCACGTAAAATTCCCACTTCTTCCCTCTTATACGAATCCACTAAGCCATTAGCTAAAGGCCTATATTTGGTCACTGAAAAGTGTTCAATTTTCATCAAGTCTGTTACCGATTTCACCACCTCAATTATGAACCTGCCAAGATGCCATTCTTAGAACGAATTGCGAGTTTATGAGGTGGAATTCGATTATGAAAACCGAGGCTTTATATAGCTACCAATCTGAATCACCATATGCATGAGGATTTTCATGTGCTAAGAGGTTACACTTCCTTAATGCCTCTTTTATTTCAGCTAAATCTATCTTATTTACCCAAGCACTTCCCCCAGCCTCACTAAATGTATGTAAAATATAAATACATTTCGTGATGAATTTAAAAAATTTAGATGTGTTTCTTCGCATTCAAATAAGCCACATACTTTGATACATTAATGTCTGAATTCTCTTACCGACCTCGGGATCAGCGCCCCAGGCGGAACGACTCAAAGACAATAGCTTCTGACCGGACGGGAATCGAGCCCTGGTCCAGGAAACTTGAAACTTTCTTCGTGGACAAGTGGTATGCCCCTTGTTATAACTTTCCTGGACCAGGGTTCGATTCCCGGATAGTCAGAAGCTATTGTCTTTGAGTGGTTCCGCCTGGGGCTCTCATCCCGAGGTCGGTAAAAGAATCCAGACAATTTATAAAAATTTATGGCTTATTTGAATATATATCGTATACAGGAATGTAAAATAATGTTGTTCTACTTATCAGTAAAAACTAACTTTCAAAGTTGATGTAATTAACTATAAAATAACATTAATATTCAACTCACGTAAACTTCAAACCAAAATGACGCAGTAGGTGGTAAATTTTAACCTAGCCTAGATTTAAAAAAAAAAAAAAAAAAAAAAAAAAAAAAAAAAAAAAAAAAAAAAAAAAAAACAACAACAACTTGTAATCTGATATCGATAAGAACAAAAAGTCTTAAGCAGGTGGTGGACGAGATTTTTACATTCAATTCTAGAGTATCACCCAAAAGTGACAGTTAATTAAAATACCAGAATGAAGGTTAATGTCACAAATATGGACATGGGTTACAGGAAACAGCATCGGGTTCTAGTAGGGAAATGGTTGTATTGTAAATTTTTTTAAATTTCATGATGTTATTTCCTAATTTCCTTTCTTCATTGGGCTATTATCCGTTTTTGAGCCCTTGGGCTTATAGCATCCTGCTTTTCCAACTAGGGTTGTATCGTAGCTAATAATAATAATAATAATAATAATAATAATAATAATAATAATAATAATAATACTAACTTATCACGTTCGTTATTTATTTCCAAACATTTATAACAATGCAACATTCATAAAAATCACCTCTCTCTCTCTCTCTCTCTCTCTCTCTCTCTCTCTCTCTCTCTCTCTCTCTCTCTCTCTCTAAAAAGCTACAATCATATAATAAGCTTCGCGAGAGTGAAAAGGACACCCTTTGTTCTCCCAAAGGACAAATGATAACAACACAAGATGCCGATAAGCAGATAAAAATGTTCGAGCCCTGAAATATGTCACGTTACTCCGTCGTTTCTTTCTTATCGGGTTTGTTTACGATAAAAAAAAAAAAAAAAAAAAAAAAAAAAAAAAAAAAAAAAAAAAAAAAAAAAAACATGTCAATCTTATTCCATACCTAATGTTATTACACATTCCTGGGTATCTACTTACGTAAAATATTAGTTTCATTGCGATTTTTTACTTTGATGTTGTTCGACATTTGGATTATTTAAGTTTTTGATCGTAAAATACCGATTGGATGTAAAGTACTATTTAGATACAAGCCAATTGACCTGATATATATATATATATATATATATATATATATATATATATATATATATATATATATATATATATATATATACACATATACATATATATCTATATACATATACTGTAATTACAGTGCATACTGCATATACATATATATTTCCTTTCCTCACTGGGCTATTTTTTCCTGTTGGAGCCCTTGGGCTTATAGCATCTTACTTTCCCAACTAGGGTTGTAGCTTAGTTTGAGAGAGAGAGAGAGAGAGAGAGAGAGAGAGAGAGAGAGAGAGAGAGAGAGAGAGAGAGAGAGAGAGATTTTCTCTGATATTTCTTTGCAAAGTAAAAAGTCCAAAGATCACCAGCCGTGAGTAAACCAGATAAAAGGCATAACCTTGTTCCCCACGGTTACGTAATATACATATTTTGCAATAACCTTCATTAACGTTATTAAGAGAGAAGAGATGGAAATCAAATCATCAACTGTGTTAAGTCTCGCTTTGGTATCACTACAAACTGTGGAGGAAAGGGTTAAGATGTCTCTTAAAATAGGACAGTTTAAATAAGGAGATTGAAGTCACTGTATGATACGTGTACCGTTTCAGGAACCCAACCACACAGAGCGATCTTGATGTTCTAATCTAGAAATTACCACATCACGCAATCTTGATAATCTAACCTAATATCAGCTCTTATCTTCATGGTCAAATTCTCTATCTATTTAACTGTCTATCTAGTGGTAGGGATGTTTACAGGACAAAGGGTTGTGGTGGCCGATGTGGTAACGTCCTTGAATGATGATCGCCAGACTGGGGTTCGAGTCCAGCTTAAACTTGTTAGTTCCTTAGCTGGCTGAAACCTCACCATCCACGTGAGCTAAGGGTCTGCTGAGTCATCAGCAGCCTTTGCCTGGCCCTCCCTGGTCCTAGCTTGGTTGGAGAGGACATGAACGCTGATCATATTTATATACGGCTAGTCTCTAGGGCATTGTCCTGCTTGATATCACAATGTCACTGTCCCTTGCCTCTGCCATTCATGAGCGACCTTTAAACCTTTGAAATCTTCAGATATGTCCTTCCACTCCCGTCTGTTTATGGTCTTTCAATGTCAGCCTATACCAGCAGATTTTCTTAGCTCGTTTATTCAACATCTTCTCTTCCTACCCCTACTTCGTTTGCAATATCTAGGGAGCCAGTCTGTCAGTCTTTTTGTTCATCTATTATCTGTCATTCTCATTATATATATATATATATATATATATATATATATATATATATATATATAGCCTTAGATATTCTATCTGGGCAATATTCAGTTAAACATTTCAATTTACTCAAACATAAAAAAATGTTTTATGCCATCTAAGAAAATAAAACTTCTAGCAACCTAACACGTGAGCGATATAAAAATTCCTAGAAAATAGACATCAGAAGAAAAGCGCAACGGACTCCACACATGTCATTTTCAACAACGTATCATCAATAACATCCCCAATCACATAAGAGGTAAATATGGAACCACTCGGTCTATTCCTCAGTGTCCTGAATATTCGGTAAAATTCCTATCAGCGCAGAAATCAATATTTCAGACACGAATCTATATTGTCCACTATTTACTGCCAAGGAAGACGGCTCTATGATCAATATACTTCAATGCCAAATAATTATTATACATAGATTCATTATCAAACAAAAATGATTAAGATAATAAAGATAATCAAGAAATAAAATTAAATAACCTTGATACATTATACAACAGACCACCTTCAAATTCTCGTTTTCTAACTTGGGAGAAAATGTATACTAATGCCCATACGCTGGATGGGTAACTAGGCCTATATAGAATAGATTTTATCTAATTTATTATATGGGTATTTCAATTCAAGAGAAATTAACTTGTAGGCTACTGACAATTCTAGTATAGAAATTAGAAATATAATTGTTCGAAGATTTTTCTGTTGAACTGGTTGACAATTATATATATATATATATATATATATATATATATATATATGTACTTATATATACTGTATGTATGTATGGATGTATGTATGTATGTATACACACACACACACTATATAAGTAGCTATAAGTGTACAGAAGGCAATCATTAGCTTGTCACAACTGAATAAATTACATGAAATCTAGCAACATATTTAATGCATAAGTGTGTGTGAGTGTGTGTGTGTGTGTGATGTTTAATATCTATGGGCCAAATTCTATTGTGAATTATCAGCAGGACTATAAATTTTCTTGGATAATCATGTGTGTGTGTGTGTGTGTGTGTGTGTGTGCGCGCGCGCACGCAACCTACAAGTTAATATTAAATAGCCAAATCGTATTGTGCATTACAGGTAAGCCTACTAATTCTCTTTAATAATCGGCATACCTAAACTTATTAAGTCTCACAAGTTTTCACATCAACATATTTTAGGAGAACTTTTATCATTAAACTGAAAAATAAATATATAAAATACTTCTTACCATTTTGACTTTCATCGTTAAAATGAAAAGAAAGATATATAAAATACTAAAATACTACTCACCATTTTGACTTTCATCATTAAAATGAAAAGAAAGATATATAAAATACTAAAATACTACTCACCATTTTGACTTTCATCATTAAAATGAAAAGAAAGATATATAAAATACTAAAATACTACTCACCATTTTGACTTTCATCATTAAAATGAAAAGAAAGATATATAAAATACTAAAATACTACTCACCATTTTGACTTTCATCATTAAAATGAAAAGAAAGATATATAAAATACTAAAATACTACTCACCATTTTGACTTTCATCATTAAAATGAAAAGAAAGATATATAAAATACTAAAATACTACTCACCATTTTGTTTAACGGTCAGGACGAGTTCGCCCGAATGGCATTCTCTCGAGGCACGGATGAAGTTGACCACTTGCTCATGGGTCATGGCAGACACATCCCGCCCATTTATAAGGAGAACCTGAAAGTGGGGGAAAAAAATTTTGTTTTTTAGTATCATATTTAGTCAAATTCATTAGTCTGATCTTTGGTATTATTGGGTATTAATGCACAGGACTTTGGAACAGAATAATTCATACAGGAATCATTTAAGAATAACGCTTTATACAAAACTATCAGACGGGAATTTGAAGAAATAACTTATACTGTATGTTAGGTAACGTTTTAAAATTTTTAATTGCGTAAAGTTCATACTCAAGATACCTTAAATGTAAGGTAAGATAGTTTGTATACAACCTCAAAAAAAAAAAATCGACTCATAAATTACTCACCACCATCTCCTTAGTCTTTATCGTTTTCCGATGGATATCAAAAGGTCCTTATAATATCTTCGATTCACTTTCGCACTGTGCCAAAATATTTCGAAAAACTGCACGATTACACTCCAAAAACTATGAACACTGAAATGACCCACGGATGTCCCTGGGTATAAGAACAAGTCCCTGGGTCTAAGCAAGTCCCTGGGTATACGAGTAAGTCCCTGGGTCTAAGCAAGTCCCTGAGTATACGAGTAAGTCCCTGGGTATACGAGTAAGTCCCTGGGTCTAAGAAGGTCCCTGGGTATACGAGCAAGTCCCTGGGTCTAAGAAGGTCCCTGGGTAAACGAGTAAGTCCCTGGGTCTAAGAGCAAGTCCCTCAGACCAAGACGGCAGCAGCAGTAAGATCAAACTGAAGCTGGTTGTCTGACCAAGTGTCCGGATGCTACTACTACCGGCTCTCTGCCTTGCCCACCTTGTCTTCCTACATCCCGAAGGGTATACGGGTTTGTACCCCTTCTCTGACCCCCCCCCCCTCCCTTAACTCCACTCATTCCTGGAAACTTGAATCATCTGACTACCTTGATGATGATTCACACAAATCTCAAACGACTCACAAACTCCTCTCTCTCTCTCTCTCTCTCTCTCTCTCTCTCTCTCTCTCTGCATTCTTGGTTCCCAAGGGTGTGTTTCCGTTAAACCGAATGTGATTCTGCTGACCTAGGCAGTGACTTTAGTCCCTGGTCGTTAATCGACTACTGTGGGTTATTCTTCTAGCCAGAAGAAAGAGTCCAACACAATATATATATATATATATATATATATATAATCATAATTATGGTCAAAGATAGATGGGTCCTTAAACAAGATATTTCTCATTCAATTGGAGTTGTACACGTTCATCAAATATTCTCCTACCAAGCCCCACCTCTCTCTCTCTCTCTCTCTCTCTCTCTCTCTCTCTCTCTCTCATCCGGTGTCTGGTTAAAAGCTGATCGGCTCAGGGACAGCAAGGTTGTTCAGGATGGTGGCATTCTTTCGACCCGGCCTCTCCCATATCTTCAAGCACTCTACCTCTTACTTTGTGTGCTTTTACTCTCTGGCCTTGCGCCAAGTGACGCCACTTGGAAGAACGAATTACGTATTTATCTATAATTTCCTCTTAAGTGGGAAATTTAACTTGATCAAAGATAATTTGCGATTAATTGGATTATTTTTTAATATGGAAATTACAGTATTCATGAAATACTTTGGCTGTGTGTACACAAATGGGACACTAATTTATGAAGTGTTTCAGAGAGAGAGAGAGAGAGAGAGAGAGAGAGAGAGAGAGAGAGAGAGACTTGGTTAAAGATGATCTCCACTTAGATTTTTTTTTATGAAAAATACAGTATTCATAAAATACTTTGGCTTTAGGTACACACATGGGAAAACCTAATTAAAGTGTCTCAGAAAGAGAGAGAGAGAGAGAGAGAGAGAGAGAGAGAGAGAGAGAGAGAGAGAGAAATATTACCCTGAATTCCCCTAACCACAAGAAGAATAGGAGTACCCATTCTCTTGGATAATATCCACAAAAAAATGGCATGATTACCCAGTCTAGTGGATGAGTCAACCTTTTAGGGGCACGGGTACTGCAGACGGTGCGCATCGGACCATAACCTTAACCCCCCTTCCCCCAAGGGAAGGAGTAGGGGAAGGAGGGAGGGGGGGAAGAGGAATTGAGAGCATCATCCCCTGACATCACGTACACAAAAGAAGTAACATTTGATTTATCAATGAGTGACGTCACTGAATGTTGAGACGTTGCATGTATTACCAGTTCTGAATCATGACGGAATGCTTGTCGCTGTGGAGACTTGTAAGGCAATACTGGATTTTTCTGTGGCACAATTCAGAGGTGATTTCATACTTTATGGAATTTTAAAGTCCATTTAAACTGGATTTTGTTAGGCTTAATACAGACGTGGATTTCATAACAAATCTGGATTTTGCAGGTACAGTGGATTTCATTACAGCTCTGGATTCTGTAAGGCACAATACCGCAGTGGAATTCATTACAGCTTTGGATTTTCCAGGGCACAATACAGCAGTGGATTTCATTACGACTTTGGATTTTTCAGGGCATAATATAGCAGTGGAATTCATTACAGTTCTGGATTTTGTAAGGTATAACACAGCCGTTGATTTAATAAGTACATTACAACTCTGGATTTTGCAGGGCACAATACAGCAGTGGCTTTCATTACAGCCCTAGGTTATGCAGGGCACAATACAGCAGTACATTTAAACTGGATTTTGCAGGGCACAATACAGTAGTGGCTTTCATTACAGCCCTGGGTTATGCAGGGCACAATACAGCAGTGGATTTAAACTGGATTTCGTAGAGCACAATACAGTCATGCATTTAATCTGCCACGGCTTTTATAGAGCAATTACAACAATGAAAAAAACCCATTGATTTAGTAAATTCTTGATAAGAAAATCATATCATTGAATCTTTTAAAACAATAAAACAGTGGACTTTACAAGGCCAAAGTATGCGGTAGCGTGACCACGCAAATCACGAAAAGACAACGGTCCATTTGTGACAGAAATTATACAGCAGAACCATCAAACAATTTAATAATTGGCATATACATACGACCTTGGTAACCATGGCATCTAAACTATACCTGCTGCAATGTTATTGTTCTGGGGCTATTTTCCTCTTGGTAAGGGTAGAAGAGACTCTTTAGCTATGGTAAGCAACTCTTCTAGGACGACAATCCAAAATGAAACTATTGTTACTTAGTCTTGGGTAGTGCCATAGCCTGTGCCATGGTCTTCCACTCTCTTGGGTTAGAGCTCTCTTGCTTGAGGGTAGCCTACACTAGGGCATGCTGTCCTAATTCCTCTTTTCAAACCCCAGACATGAATAAAGACATAACTGAGGCCTTTGTCCTACAGTTGACTAGAAACGGCTGCATTTGTTGTTGTTGTTGATAATATATATGCCAGGCAAGTAGGGGCGATCAGACAAAAGTCTCCCACCATCACCAATCTGCACTATCTAGGGTGGTGATGAAAACAGGCCAAACCCCTCACATGAATAAGGACATGTCTGAGGCCTTCGTCCTGCAGTGGACTAGAAACTGCTGCATTTGTTGTTGTTGTTGATAATATATACGTCAGGTAAGCAGGGACGATCAGACAAAAGTCTCCCACCATCACCAATCCGCACTATCTAAGGTGGTGATGAAAGCAGGCCAAACCCCACACAGGAATAAGGACATGTCTGAGGCCTTTGTCCTGCAGTGGACTAGAAACGGCTGCATTTGTTGTTGTTGTTACACATGCAAGTCAGGCAAGCCAACATGCATGAAAGTCATATTGAGGACGAACTGTCGAACAAAAGATGGGTTGTTGAAGAAGGAGGAGGAGGAGGAGGAGCATGGTCGTGACCCATTTCCATTGCGTCACACATTCTTTCGGGAAAAATGGTTCCTCACAATATTGCATCAGCATTCCGGTTCCGTGGGGGCGTCTCCTCCGAAAAGGGAAGAATCAGAGGCGTTCTTTGTTCGTTCTTTGTTCGCTGCGTGGGGAGTTGGTGACGTTGAACAAAAATGTGCGTAAAGGAGGTCTTCTGTGTGAGGTTGTTTGCGCACAAAAAGGGGAGCATTTTATAAGTGCATATAAACAAATAAAATGAGAGAGAGAGAGAGAGAGAGAGAGAGAGAGAGAGAGAGAGAGTTCTTTATTGCTTAGACCATCAACAATTCGTTTCGTATTTGTCATTAGTTCGCTTTTTTTATCTTTCAATTCGTAAAAAAAATCCGTTTTCTATAGCTGTCTGGACTAATGCGATGCCCAAAACAAAGACAAGACACATTCACCTCCTCATTCCCCAAATAACAGGTGTTTCCTATACCTAGAACCAGACCTCCTCAACAGCACGTCACTCTCTTCACTTCACGGACATTGAGACTTATTTTGTTCTAGTATCTCATGATCCAACCATCAATTTAAGATCTATTCTCTTTTTGGTT
This sequence comes from Palaemon carinicauda, assembly GCF_036898095.1. Classification (NCBI taxonomy): domain Eukaryota; kingdom Metazoa; phylum Arthropoda; class Malacostraca; order Decapoda; family Palaemonidae; genus Palaemon; species Palaemon carinicauda. Next base: position 57,404,008 of record NC_090765.1, on the reverse strand, counting down.
GTGTTTGTCCGTCGGAAAATGCATAAAAAAAATTATGAGACTTTTTCAAATTAACAAGCAAGCGAACTACTTGGTTGGAAAAATAAATAGGCCACCCGTTGAGATACTACCGCTAGAGATTAGTGGGGTCCTTTACCTGGCCAGACAGAACTACATTGGAGCCTTCTCTCTGGTTACAGTTCATTTTCCCTTTGCCTACACATACACCGACTACCAAATAATTCTTCTTCATCCGAGGGGTTACTACACTGTCATTGTTCAGCACCCACTTTCCTCTAGGTAAGGGTAGAAGACACTCTTTAGCTATAGTAAGCAACTCTTCTAGGACACTCCAAAATCAAACCATTATTCTTTAGTCTTGGGTAGTGCCATAGCCTCTGTACCATGGTCTTCCACTGTCTTGGGTTAGAGTTCTCTTGCTTGAGGGTACACTCGGGCACACTATTCTATCTTATTTCTCTTCCTCTTTTGATGTTATTGTTCTTAAAATGTTTCATTTTTTTCTTGTTCCATTTCCTTACTTGGCTATTTTCCCTATTGGAGCCCGTGGGCTTGTAGCATCCTGCTTTTCCAATTAGGGTCGTAGCTTAACAAGTATTGAAGATAATAATAATAATTTAGATTTTGGCAGAGCCAGGGTTTGGGGATAGAGAAGGCTCTACGGAAACGATTTGCTCTATCAGGTGGTTTGTGGTCTCTAATCCTGTGGCTACTATATTGACTCTATGAACAAAAAGACCAAATATTTATTTTAATATTGTTACTGTTCTTAAAATATTTAATTTTTCCTCACTGGGCTATTTTTCTCTGTTGGAGCCCCTGGGCTTATAACAGCCTGCTTTTCCAACTAGGGCTGTAGCCTAGCAAGTAATAATAATAATAATAATAATAATAATAATAATAATAATAATAATAATAATAAATAGTAATTTTATACATTCTGCGTTAATTAAAAAGATTTAATCTAAGCAGACTTTCACATAGTTATACCCATGCATCACCAGAGACAACACTGTACATTGTAAAGGAGAACTTGGCTAAACATTATAATAAGTCACGTACTCTTCTACAGTACACACGCACCCAACACAGCTACAGCAATAACACTGTAACCAAATCCTTATTAGGAATAATGGTAGGTCATAAAACATCGTTTATGGAGGAGAATGATCTCAGTGGAGGACATTGGAGATAGAAAATATTTCTCTTCTTCTTGTTTGGTTAAAGTTTTTAGAATTTATATAGAAAATTTTTATTCTAATGTTGTTACTGTTCTTAAAATGTTTTATTTTTCCTTGTTTCCTTTCCTCACTGGGCTATTTTCCCTGTTAGGGCCCTTGGGCTTGTAGCGTCCCGCTTTTCCAACGAGGGTTGTAGCTTAGCAAGTAGTAGTAGTAATAATAATGATGATGATAATAATAATAATAATAATAATAATAATAATAATAATAATAATAATAATAATAATAATAGCGGGAAAAGCGTCATTATTATTATCATTATTATTAATATTATTATTACTTGCTAAGCTCGACCCTAGTTGGACAAGCAGGATGCTATAAGCCCAGGGGCTTCAACAAGGAAAATAGCCCAGTGAGGAAAGCAAACGAGAAAAATAAAATACCTTAATAACAGTAACACCATTAAAATAAATATTTCCTAAATAAACTAGAAGAAGAAGAAGAAGAAGAAGAAGAAGAAGAAGAAGAAGAAGAAGGTAATAAAACGAAAGAATAAATAATATCTCCCCCTACCCACCATTACGTGGTTAGCACCTAAAGAATGCAACACGGAAATAAATAAATAAAAAAAAAAAAACGTCAAGTAGGCGCCAGGGATATAAAAGCGCGTGTCCTTCTCGGTAGGGAAGTGACGTAGTTACACAACACAAGACTCTCATTATTAGCCATTTCCTTTAGGATCTTCGTTGATCTTGAAAAAATCCTTCCTTGTTAATACGTTCGTGACCTGGATTAATGAATGACGTCAAGGGTATATTATAGGACTAGATGAAATGAAGGAGATAAGAGTTTTTTTATGATATGGGCCATACAAGTGAAATGATATTAAAAATATTGTTCACTTATATAGAAATTGTTAAATTATCAAAAAACCTTATGATATTGTTCAGTTATCAAAAAAAACTTATTATGAAATTGTTCACTTATCCATTTATCAAAAAAAAAAAAAAAAAAAAAAAAATCTTATAATATTGTTCATTTCTCAAAAAACCTTACTATGATTTTGTTCACTTATCAAAAAACCTTACCATTTGGTTCTAATCTCATAAAACTTTATGATTATTTTGTTCACATCTCCAAAAACCTTACTATGATATTGTTCACTTTTCAAAAAACCTTATCATGATTTTGTTTAAAAAAAAAAAAAAAAAAAAAAAAAAAAAAAATTATTACAATATTATTCGTTTCTCCTTATAATAATCGTGTATGATAATCATATGAAATCTCCAATAATACATAATTAGAATCCAAAACACTACTGTTTATTAGAAAACAAGACCAATACATAAGGAAAGAAACTATATCTATTCTTATCTAAATGATACACCTTTTTACGATAAGAGATAAGTGGGTTTCATCTATGGCCCAGATTAATACGACTAGATAGATAAATATTTTCTTTTTTAATTCTACAGCTTAGATTATTATTATTATTAATATCTTTATTATTATTATTATTATTATTATTATTATTATTATTATTATTATCATTATTACTTGCTAAGCTACAACCCTAGTTGGAAAAGCAGAATGCTATATGACCGAGGGCTCCAACAGGGAAAATAGCCCAGTGAGGAAACGAAATAAGGGAAGCCAGTAAACCGTTACCTACAATGCTTTGACCTCCCTTCTATTATTATTATTATTATTATTATTATTATTACTTGCTAAGCTACAACCCTAGTTGGAAAAGCAGAATGCTATATGACCAGGGGCTCCAATACAGAGAATAGCCCAGTGAGGAAAGGATATAAGGGAAGCCAGTAAACAGTTACCTACAATGTTTTGACCTTTCTAAGGTATTTGATAAACATTACTTCAATGCCATAAACACTGGAGGCCATTTCACCATTGGCACCGTCTTCACCTTCAATTTCTGTTCAATAACTTTACAGTGATGCAGAACAGTATTCGTTTTTTCCTATCAGTCGTCAACTTCGTTTAAAGTAAAAATCTTCAGTGAAAGAGATTTAGTTTTATATTGATATGATAATCTTTTCAGGTTATCTCTCTCTCTCTCTCTCTCTCTCTCTCTCTCTCTCTCTCTCTCTCTCTACTTTTTTCTCCAGCGTCACAAGGCTGCCATTATTATTATTATTATTATCATTATTATCATTATTATTATTATTATTATTATTATCATTTGCTAAGCTACAACCCTAGTTGAAAAAGCTGGAACTTGATCTTTACATAAAGACTAATCAAAACTTCACGTGACCTTCAAGCAACTGGTATCAATATCAAATGCCTCTGTCTTCGCCCATTATCATCACTACTTTCATCGGGATTACACCAGGGAAACCACTTTTACGCAATGTTCTAAGACTGGAAGAACGATGATTTGGAAAATTACTTCAACTTGGAGGTTGTGAAGTCCTCTGTTTTGCTTCTCCCCAGAATGCGAGCTTTGACTATTTATTGACTGGCTTGAGTTGACGGTCACTTAAAGTATGTTAGGTCCAGGTAATTTCTTTTAGATATTGGATACCTTTTGATAAATTCAAAGCAAGTCCAAGAACTATACTCCATTTTTTTTAATGAGGCGCATTTGCACCGACTCGCAGCTGTGCCCTTTAAGCTCGGAAAGTTTCCTGCTATCTGATTGGTTAGAATTATCTCGTCCAACCAATCAGCTGTTAGGAAACTTTTCCGAGCTAAAAGGGCACTCCTACGAGTTAAAAAAAAAATTACCGATTGATAATTTACGAGAGAGAGCAATGATCTGTCCACTTCATTATCAACTTCATCATCATAATCTCCTCCTACAAATATTGACTCAAAGGGTATCGATTAGATTTCACCAGTCGTCTCCATCTTGAATTTTTAAACCAATACTTCTCCATTCATCATCTCCCACTTCACGCTTCATAATCATCAGCCATGTAGGACTGGGTCTTGATCTACATCAGAAGAAAATTTTCTTAGTCTTAAAGGGCATAATATAGCAAATAAAAGTGGAGATAATGTCGGGTAGGTAAGTTGTGCGCGCACCATGTGCAGTAATAATCAAAATGAGCTAAGGTGCGAGGACCTGGAAAGCTCTAGGTTAATCTTCCTCTCAATGTCTTCAGGGGGATTAGCAACTCGAGACTCACATATTAAGCTTTCTGAAAAACAAATGGCTTAAAATTTCACCATATATATATATATATATATATATATATACTTACTGTATAATATCATGCTCGTTCTATTGCTTTATCATAATCATTGTTGGAGCTCTCTTTTATATAAAACCTTTACGTAAAATAATGAAATGCCACTTAATAATACAAGATACAATTATTGTAAATGCAGAAGATATGCGGTAGAAATTGTAATAATGTAAAGTGTAAACGTAATGAATTTAAACTCTACGGGATTCTAACGCCCAGTTTGATGTATACAAAACACCCGTAAGATATAGAAACCTACGGAGATTTTACGCTACAAATGAGTACCAACTTCAAAATACTTACCATAATACTGCATATTTCATATGAAAAGCACTAACTATTTAAACAGCTAAAGTCTAATTGCTAATAAGAATGGGTCACCATGCAATGAGGTATCTAGGTTATTAAATTTATAATTAGCAATATAGGGTCGTTTTCAAATTATCAATTGCAAAATTATTTCAAAATGACTCGAATAGTGATAAGAATAGAATATAAAATAAAACATTTTAACAGCGAATTATTCAAAGGCCATCTCAGTGTATATTGGACTTCATTTCTCCACATTTACTTTCCTAATTATTACATAAAAACATTTTACATTTACTAAGCAAGGTTAACAAACCCTGGGTTAACAAAACAAGTATGATAACTAAAATCTAATGATTGCCTGTAATGAATATGAAACTGATTGCTTTTTTCAATTCGATTTTACGTGGACAGTTTAAAGTGGTAGAAAAAATAATTAATTTCGTAACTTCACCAAGCGACTAAATCATTCTCTTTCAAAATTAATATATATATACTAACTGTAAGCAGTACATCAGCTTAAATAAAAAAGAATTATATATATACACACATATATATACATATATATATATATATAATATATATATACACATATATATACACACACACACACATATATATATATATATATATATATGAATTGTAGGTACATATTTATCACAAAGATAAATGATCTTATTCTCTCTAATAATTAGGGAATATAAAATATTTCCACCACATCTTCACGGCCATAGCTCCACAACGATACTGTGCTATCATGCTTGCTCAATACAGCACCATTCAAGGCCAAGGCCAAGTGATATGCAAGCATGTTATGAATAACAATAAATGTGTAATATTTGCTAACATAACACGACACGCATAAAACACAGCGTCTTACCTATGGTCAATTTTTTTTTTTAGCGAGGCAGATTTGCACCGACTCGCAGGGGTGCCCTTTTAGCTCGGAAAAATTTCCTGATCGCTGATTGGTTGGACAAGATAATTCTGACCAATCAGAGAGCAGGAAACTTTTCCGAGTTAAAAGGGCATCGTTGCGAGTCGGTGCAAATACACCTCATTAAAAGAAATTGAGTAAAATACCCGATTTCTGTCACGGAAGACTCATGCATTAAAACAGTGCGTGGTTATTACACTGTTAAAATTTTGCCGTAAATAAAACGGTAAAATTCCTGGAATAAATATTGCCAGGCATTTACTGTTTTAAAAACGGATATATTAACTTAAAAGGTAGTGATATTACGGTCACCAACCCGTAAAAGATAATAACAAAGTATGGTCAATATTACGGTCGCCTGTATTTTACTGGAATACGGCTGAGAACAGTATATTTCTACGGAGAATTTCCATTTAAAATTACGACTTTATATTAACAGTGTACCCTTTAAACATGCATCTACATAATCTACGGTCTCCACCAAACCCTGAATGGCTAGATAATAAAGTATGGTAAAAATTACGGTCGCCTGTATTTTACTGAAATACGGCTGAGAACAGTACAGAATATTTCTACGGAGAAACGTCATTTTATCAACAGTGTACCCTCTAAACATGCATCTACAGAATCTACCATCTCCACTAAACCCTCAGTGCCTTACCTGGTCTCCTTCATTGAGTCTCGGGTAACATCTATCGGCTGGGGTATTGGGAGCGACCCGCGAGACCAGAACGGGCAAGTTCTGATCGGCGCCGCCCTTCACGTTGAAGCCGAACTTCCCGGCCTCGTCCGGCTTCATCCGGATGGTGACCAAGCCGTGGGCGCTTTCATCGCTACCTCCGGGCTGCGTGCATTCCCGCCCAATTTTTCAAGGGGGTGGGAGAGGGGCGCATGCATTCCGTCATTCAATGCATGAATGACCAGCAGAAATTGCCACCAGCCATCACCACCCAGCCAGCCAGCCAGCAGAAGAACCAGCAGCGTGGATACATTTTGGGGGAAGGGCAGGGTGGGGAAGGGTAGGATAAGAGGGTGGGGGGTAGGATAGGGAGAGAGAGAAGACCAAAAAAAAAAGCATAGTCAATAGTGTGCAACCAACACCAAGACAAGCAGTGTTCAATATTATATTGATACTTATTTAAATGATTAAACTTTTTAAAAAAAGCCTAAATGCAGTTGGAGGAACACCAGCATTTCCATATGGTGTCTCTTCCTACAAGTGCAGATTGACAAAGATATATATATATATATATATATATAATTGTGGGGTTAAAGATCAAGAGGCTTTGCAATATAAAAAAAAATCAACTTTGTAATTAAGAAATACTTTAATTAACTTTTAATTCCTTAAGAACTAGGAAACTGAATCAAACATGTACATGTCTTTTTATACCTTATATTTTAAAACAATTATATAGGGAAAAATTCTAGCAACAGTTAATTATGATAACTATTAATACTACATAGTCAAATGGATTTGCAGATATAAACTTACTTAAATGTCAATCAAATATTATGACTGATAGATATATAAACTTACTTAAAATGTCTATAAAATACTACGACTAATAAAGATATATATACTTACTTGAAATGTCAATAAAATATTAAGACTGATAAAGATATATGAACTAAAAATGTCAATAAAATATTACGACTGATAAAGATAAATAAACTTCAAATGTCAATAAAATATTACGACAAAAAAGATCTATAAACTTAAAATTTCTATAAAATTACTACGTCTGATAAAGATCTATAAACTTATTCAAATGTCTGTAAAATATTACGACTGATAAAGATATATAAACTTATCTAATTGCCAATAAATATTACGAATGATAAATATATATAAACTTAATCTAAAATGTCTATAAACATTACGAATGATAAAGATATATAAACTTATCTAAAATGTCTATAAAATATTATATACGACTGATAATGATATATAAAAATTATTTAAAATGTCTATGAAATATTACGAATGATAAGGATATTTAAACTTATTTAAAATGTCTATAAAAAAATTACGAATGATAAAGATATATAAACTTATATAAAATGTCTACAAAATATTACGAATGATAAAGATATATAAACTTATATAAAATGTCTATAAAATATTACGAATGATAAAGATATATAAACTTAATTAAAATGTCTATAAAATATTACGAATGATAAAGATATATAAACTTATTTAAAATGTCTATAAAATATTACGAATGATAAAGATATATAAACTTATATAAAATGTCTACAAAATATTACGAATGATAGATATATAAACTTAAAATGTAGATAAAATATTACAGCTAATAAAGATATATAAACTTACTTAAAATGTCAATAAAACACTACAACTGAAATGTGACTAATTTATCTATATTTTCCATCATATTTCCAAAACACGACTATGTTATGAATAATCAAAATTTTTCCAGATTCAAAAGGATAGAAAACGCTTTAATTTTTTTAAAGAAAGACACCAAGACTAAATGGGGGGGGGGAAAAGATCTAAACTTTAAAAGTCCTTTAATAAAAGTTAATTCTTATGAACCTTGTCAGTGATGAATCTAGAATTCTTTTTTTTTATATCTAATGTAATTTAAGTAACTATCTAAAAGTAATAATATCAGTCAAGATGAATTAACTAAGTGCCCTGTCAAAATAGCTTCTATTAAAATACTTTATTATTTTCATAATAGCTAAATCAAGAGAAATTTTACATTCCATAATAATGTGATTTCAATCTTTTAAATGTTATATTTCTCGTGGCGTTCATGTTCTCTCTCTCTCTCTCTCTCTCCTCATCCTCTCTCTCTCTCTCTC
>NC_090765.1:57370146-57382646 GCF_036898095.1 Palaemon carinicauda | reverse complement strand
CGACTGTTGAAATCTAACCGAGGCCCTTTGCTTCAATAGGCGTAGGAGGAGATGATGATGATGATGAGATACTAAGAAGCAGACTGAGCTTTTGGGTAAATACAATAGGTAAATTAGTAGGATGGGTGAATCTATGGATAGGATTTGAAGACATAGGATGGTATCTGATAATGGCGAAAATTTGCATAATCTGGTGAAAGATATTTTGAAATAAAGTCAATCAAAACCTGGGACATGAAGTAATGACTAAATTGTAATAAGTTGGAATTGGATGTAATAAAAAAGAGAAGTAGCATGAGATTAATGGCTTTAATAACTAAATAAAATGGAAGCGGTTGGCATGAAAAACTTGGTAGATTACATAGATTACAAACTTCAAGGAACTCGGATACAGCGATGTGTGAAACTGTTAGCATATGACTGTATTAGGTTTTGATGTATCTTCATAGTACAGCGAGTACAGTCTCTTAATGGTTGCTTGTTCAAGTAAGTGTACAGTGCAAGTTTTTGTATTAGGATAGCAATTAAATTTGTATAATATTGGACTGATGAAAAATGAAAGATGAATAGTGGGAACATTCGCTTACAAGATGAACTGTAAAATAATATTCAAATGAATTGTGCGAACTGGTGGTGAAGTTGTGCATGTACTATGTATGAGACTATATACAGTATGTATATTTCAAATGTTCTAGTAGTATTGAAAAAATAGAAACTCTCTCTCTCTCTCTCTCTCTCTCTCTCTCTCTCTCTCTCTCTCTCTCTCTCTCTCTCTCTCATATATATATATATATATATATATATATATATATATACATATATAATATATATATATATATATATATATATATATATATATATATATATTCAATTAAGGTCTACTGATAAAAACATATTCATAGAACTTTTAAATTTTAAATTCAATCCAGTCATTTCCAATTATGTACTAAGAGAGAGAGAGAGAGAGAGAGAGAGAGAGAGAGAGAGAGAGAGAGAGAGAGAGAGAGAGAGAGCGGCATAAACCTCCCATAAATCATGTAAAACAACAGGAAACGTCGCATGTTTTTGAGAACATAAAAAAATAGGCCTAACGACTCGTCATCGAGAATTTGAAAAAAAAAGAAAGAAAGAAAGATAGGAAGTGACGTTTAAAAATACGGATTTAGGCAAACCCCCCTTTGGCCTTTGTGTTTGTGTGCGTATATATATATATATATATATATATATATATATATATATATATATATATATATATATATATATATTTACACAAACATCCAGGTCCCACAATCCCAGAAAAATAAATACAGCATTTTGAAAGCCACATTTTGTCCACGATAAACAGGACCAGTCGTAACTTCCGTTTTTTGATACGGCGTAATCCGGAGCAGGAAAAGGTTCCTGGGGAAGGGGGTGGGGGGGGGGAGAGGAGGAGTTGGCGGGGAAAGGGGGTTGGGGGGGGGGGGAGGGGTCTCTGATAATATTTGGCCACTCCTCTTCCTCTCCGTTTCCTTCCGTTCCGTTGGATATAATCCTCTTTTCCTTTCCTCTACTTCCTTTCCTCTTTCACCACAACCAGTGCATTCAACTGGTAGTTCCGTCCGGATGTGTGAAACGCTAGAGCCATTCACACTCGTTAAACATAGTTTCTTTTATAAACGCTTTATTATTTGGTAACGTTTTAATTTGATCTAGTTGCGTGAATATCAATAATGTTCCTCTAAAGCTCAACTCCATTATGAACATGAAAAATCCTCGGTATTGGTCTAGATGGTAGCTTATGGGGAAAATACTTTATTGTTAATTTTTTCTCATATCGCTTATTTCCTTATTTCCTTTCCTCATTGGGCTATTTTTCCTTATTGGAGCTCTTGGGCATATAGCTTCTTGCTTTTCCAACTAGGGCTGTAGCTTAGGTAATAATAATAATAATAATAATAATAATAAGAAAATAGCCGAAATGTAGAAATAAACTGGTGTGGAAAGACAAGCTTCTGTTTTAAGAGATATAAAAGGAACCAAAATACCTTAGTATTATAGAGAAAAGAAAGTTAACATTAAGAGCTGAAGAGAATGGCTTACAAAACTAAATAGCGAATTAGGATTTATGAAATAAGTAACCTCATTAAGTCTGAAACCTTGATCAAACAGGCACACTATCCAACCATCCCTTCATTTTCTATGGCATTGTATAATAAACTAGAAAAGCACTCTGAGAGCAGGCCTCCGCCACGGCTGATTATTCCTCGAAGCCAGCTTGCCTTTACCAGAATCAATTTCGGTCGACCTTTTGCTTGACCTTGACCTTTAACCTAGGACTTTCAAGATTGAATCACTTCTACGTATCAACATAACAATTAATCCAAGAAAGTTTCACTACTCTAAGAGTAAAATTGTGGCCATGAAGTTGTTCACAAACGGACAAACAGGGGCCAAAACATAACCTCCTCCCAACTTCGTTGGCGGAGGTAATAAAGCCTTCATTCAGGAGATGATATTCAAACCAAAACGAGCAATACATCAGAGAAGATGAGTTATCAAAAAAAAAAAAAAAAAAAAAAAAAAAAAAAAAAAAAAAAAAAAAAAACACCGATTTTCAAGACAAAATCCAGGCAAAAATAAGCAACCCAAGTTGAAAAGGTTGACACATTATAATCTACGGTAAAATAAAAAGTTGAAATACAGATTGATGAGTAAATCTGGTTTAGGTTTTAGTGAAATTAGTCACTGTTAGGCCTACAAACATATAAGAGGAATCATCACTTGCGCCTATAAAGAAATGAAATGTCTCTCTGAAGTTGTGGTAGCCTATTGGAAACAACTATATCTAACAATCTTTTGGACGGGGGTTCGAGACTTATTCCACCTCGAATGTTTTCTACAGGTGTCTGTAACAGCCTGTAACCTCACCATCCTTGTGAGCTAAGGATGCAAGCTTCCGTTGAGCCTATAGAACCAACTGCTGAGTCATCAGTGGCCATTTCCTGGCCCTCCTTGGTCCTAGTTTCATGGAGAAGGGGCATGGGTGCTGATCATGTATAAATAGTCAGTCACTAGGGCATTGTCATGCCCACCGCCTTTGCCATTCATGAGAGACTTTGTCCTAGTTACATGGGTAAAGGTGCGGACCATATAGACTAGATGTCTTAAAAATTAGAAACCAAAAAATGGGTTTGCTGTGAAATACCTGTTTTAATACTGTTAATGTTTTTAAAATATTTTATTTTGATTAATAATTACTTTTTATTTCCTTATTTCCTTTCCTCACTGGGTGATTTTTCCCTGTTGGGGCCCTAAGGATTAGAGCATCTTGCTTTTCCAAATAGGGCATTAGGTTAACTAGTAGTAATAGTAATAATAATAAATAATAATAATAATAATAATAATAATAACAATAATAATATTATTATTATTATTAATAATAATAATAATAATAATAATAACAATAATAATAATAATAGGCCTACCAGAAACTCCTTTTCCAGTATCTACTTGAAAAAAAAGTGTTTAAACTAAAAAAAATGTAATCAAAACTAATAATTGTCGGTGGAATACAAAAAAAATGGTACTAGTAAGACCCGGCCTAAGAGAGAGGCCGGTTTGGTTAGTCACGTGACCGAAACAGGCTGGTTATATGATGAACGGTTGCCCTCCACAGACCAACCGTCAAATGAAAAGAGCTTCTGGACCAGGGTAGCGCTCTCTCTCTCTCTCTCTCTCTCTCTCTCTCTCTCTCTCTCTCTCTCTCTCTCTCTCTCTCTCTCTCTCTCTCTCATAAATTGTTTACTCTTTATATACTTTGATATCTATCATCACTATTGTATATAACTGTTATTAATATTATCATTATTATAATTAAGACAGAACTTCAGCTATTCACATACTCAAATTCTTACAAGTAACATTATACAATTACAACTAAATGTATTTCCTCAATAGGTTCTCAAAAAGTATATTTATTCTATTACTACTACTACTTTCCATCGTGATCCCTACACTAAGGGTCGGTTGCCTAATATACCCTCTCCAATGCCTTCTGTCAAGTGCACCCCTTCTCTCCATATCATCATTCACCAAATCCTAATCCTTCAAATGTTCTTGCTAATTAAAAAATCCTACCAAGGATTATTTCCATCTGCAAATCATTCAAGTTTTTTATTGTCTCAATTTTTTATTGTTTTAAAAATAGCCTTCTATATTCCACACGTTTCTTTATAATAACCCAGAATTGTTCATTCACTTCTCAGAGTCAGTCTCTGGAGCACACAAAAGCACAACACATTAATTATAGAAAAAAAATCTGCTTGAAATACAACCGTGATTATATCTTAAAATTATATATTAAAAAAACATTTCTTCGTTAAGAGAAAGGAATCATATGAATATTAGAAAACATATTCCATCTTCAGCTCATGAAATTTAGTATCATTCCATTTTAATTAATATCATATTCGAAAGCTAGATTCCCGTTCAAATTCACATTCAGAACACAAGCAATTTTCACATTTAGAAGACAGGCAATTTCAGGCTATTTGATTTAGAGATAATACCTAATATTTCGAATCGGATTAATTCTAACGTTCATAATTTGGATTTTCCGTAAGTCTTTATCTCTTTAAAAACTGTATTAATGATACTATGTAATAACCTTTTCGATTATCAAAAAAAAATACAATACACTGAAACAGGTCCCCAGTTTTAAGTTATTAAATACTACCTTTATTACCTAAATTATAACTCCTTTAACTAGGCACAAAATTCTAAACCATTTTTAATGATAATATAAATGAGATAACATATTTATAAGGCCAATATAACTGTGATAAAACATTTTTAAGGACAATATAATCGAGACAAAATATTTGTAAGGATAACATAACTGGGATAAAATAATTTAAGGCCAATATAACTGAGATAAACGATTTTTGAGGGAAATGTAAACAATATAAAGAATTTTTAAGGCCAATATAACTGATATAAAACATTTTAAGGACAATATAACATAAAATATTTTAAGGTCAATATAGCTAAAATAAAGTGTAAGCAAAAGAAAAATAAATAATCCAGTAAAATAGTAATAAATTCAGTAAAAAACAATATAGTAATCTATTATACAACTAGTTTTAACTTTCAAGGACAAGATGATCTTGAATCAAGCACAAAAATAAAAATAATAAAGCAAAATAGTAAAATAAATAATCCAGTATAATAGTAATCAATACACTAATAAACAATGCAGTAATCTATTATAAAACAGTCCTAGACATCCGAATGAAGAGTCTCCTCTCCCCCAACACCCCCAAGGATAACTTACCGGCCAATCTTCAGCAGAGACCCACTCGACACTGACGATTCGAACCAACTTGCCCTGGTGGGTATGAACCAGCATACCGCCACTATTGCCGCTGGCCCCCGCCGCCAAGTCGCCACCCACGGCAGAGGGGCCCACCGCGTTTTCCCGACGGGGCCGAGCCACCGAGAATCCAGAGGGACTGACGGATACCACAAGGAAGGGAGGGAGGGAGGGGAGGGAAAGGGAGATACGCCTATTATGGGGCTAATCCAGTTTTCTTTTGATCTTTCTGGGGGAGTTTTAGGAGTTTTTCCTCTTTGGCCCACTTTCTACCACTCCTACCGTACTTCTCCTCCCTGGGGCGTTCCTTGAGGACAACTGGCTTTAGGATTTGGCGAGTCCTGACTCCCTTTAAGAGATCCAGTCTCCCTATGTCGATTTATCTTACATTACTAGTAAAACTAAAACACTCAGGATATGATCATAGGGACATATCACCCAGGAGTTTCAAATCCTTCCACTCTCCCTATGTCAATTTATCTTACATTACTAAACTAAAACTCTCACTTATCTAGGATATGGTCATAGGGGTATACTAGATATACTACCCAGAAGGTTCAAATATTTCATATATAACCGCACTAGTATAATATTCACACACAGATACATAAATGTTTTCAGTATATATCAGAGTAGATATTCAAGGCCATATTATATAATGCCTCAGAATATATTTATATATTTGCTTCTATGCAGTATTTCCTATGAATTTTCTTGACACGAGATCAGCTTCTTCGCGTAAGCACATCACGGGTTAGTAAATCAATTGCCATATCGGTTATTGATTTGTTGTGCTTTCTTCAATTCACGTTCAACACAAGAAAATTCTATAAAATCACTTCACGATCAACAAAATTCTAAAAAAAAAAAAATCACTGTATGATTAAGAAAATTCAGGAAATGACATCGAAAATAAAATTTGTTTCTTATAAGATATATATTAATAACTTGTGTAAATCGGTAATCTATTCAGATTAAATGATTTATACAATATGTTTCCTTCAACTACAAACTTTGGAATCATCTTCCTGCTTCTGTTATTCCTAACTATTGTTCTGCTTAATATGATATATATATATATATATATATATATATATATATATATATATATATATATATATATATATATATACATATATATATATATATATATATATATATGTATATATATGTATATGTATATATATATATATATATATATATATATATATATATATATATATATATTGATAAGCTGTTTAAATCGGCAATCTCTTCAGATTAAATGATTTAAACAATTTATTTCCTTCAACAACAAATTTAGGAATTACCTTCCTGCCTCTGTTATTCCTAACTAATGTTTCGTTTTAAAAAAGGGTCTATTGCTTCCCATCACTCTCTTCTTACCACTCCCATCTTCCAAAAAAAAAAATCCAAAAGTACAAAATCAAATAAAAAAAATTATTTAAAAATTTTGTTTCCTTCAACTACAAACTTTGGAACTCTCCTCCTGCCTCTGTTATCCCTAACTAATGTTTCGTTTAAAAAAAAAAAAAAGTCTATTACTTCCCATACCTCTCTTCCAAAAAAAAAAATTCCAAAAGTAGAAAATAAAAAAAAAAAAATAAATAAATAAAAAACACTATACCAACATTTGAGTCATGTGATTACATTTCTCGATTACCTTCCTCGATTACCTTTCTCCGATTTCTGTCCCACCGCAACGCTTGGTAACGAAACGACAACTGACAAACGCATATTATGCGCGCGCGCGCGCATTTCCAAGGTTACTTACTCCAGGTCCGTGGTGGTGTTACAACCATTTCCACAAGACACTTAAGAATGGAGGGAGAGAGAGAGAGAGAGAGAGAGAGAGAGAGAGAGAGAGAGAGAGAGAGAGAGAGAGAGAGAGAGAGATCCTATACTGTTTCGCCCTGTTTTGAAGAGAGTAATTTCGTCAATCATCTTTATTTTTCTTAATAATGCTACATGGAAATATTTGGTCACTACGGCCCATAGCAGTTTACTAAGAACCAGGTACACAATAAATTGCTTAGGTCAACAATGATCCACTAGAAGTTCAAGTGCACGTGTCTAGAAGTTTTTTGCTAGTCGGGAGTTTCTTCACTAGCCAAGAATTCCTTTGCTAGCCAGGTATTTCGCTGGCCTAGAGTTTCTTTTGCTAGCCAGGAGTTCTTTTGCTAGCCAGGAGTTCTTTTGCTAGCCAAGAATTCCTTATTAACCAGGAGTTCTTTTGCTTACCAGGAGTTCCTTAGCTAGCCAATTATTTTGCTAGCCAGGAGTCCCTTTGGTAGCCAGGATTTCCTTTGCTAGCCAAGCACGGGGATCTAGTACGGCTTTGCTCGGTTGCTGCAAGCTTAGAGTGACGCCACTTCACAACAAGGAGAGATAAACACAAATATCTAAAAGCAAATTCCTGCTTCAAAATTTTTCAGATTTACTATTACGAAACTCATGAAACCCAAAAAAACCGACCCGCTATTCTTATCTATTTTCTGAATTCTCAAAATTCAGAACTGAATCGAAAGTTATTTCTGGAGTGGTAATCATTATCCTGAAAACTCCTAGCAGTTAAGATATGAGACCTCAACGTGTTTTTGTCTCCTCACTATTTTTAGATGGTTCCTTTCCCACGGAAGTAAAGAACACTTCTTGTATATCTAAAATAACAAAATGTTATAGATAAAAAGATTCAAGGTCGTCTTCTTCTTCTTTCCCACTGTTATCCTTACACTAAAGGGTCGGTTGCCGGATATTCCCTCTCCAATGCCTTCTATCAAAAGCAATCTCTTCCCCCTAGCCTCATCTCTCCATATCACCCTTCGCCTTAGCTCATCACAGTGAACTCAAGGTATATAATTCAAATTCTTAAAACTATAGTCACTGCACTTTAGTCCACAACGAAAATAATTTTACCAAACCTAAAATACAAAGTTAGCTTAAGTGGCAAGACTATGTTGATATGTTTTGCTAACAATCATGGAGATGGGTAGATGGAGATGTTTTGGGCATGCTCTTCGCACTCCCCAAAAGAGATTAGTTCACTAAAATTTCAATTGATGAGCTTAAACGAGTTTAGCGAAACATCAAACACACAGTCACACTTTTGAACACTAGTTTCTTCACCTTGGCAAGAAACTATAACCTATAACGTATGTATAAATACGCACGCGCGAGAACTCATTATCACCTACGAACATCCTGTCAACATCATCCGCTCAAAGAGCAGTAACATCTCTTACTAAGTGAATGAATTCCAATTATACATTCACAAAACACCTGAGGTATATCATTCAATTATTCATAAAGCCTAATCTATTTCAATGATATTCTTGCAATATCATTAGTCAAGATATTGAAAATCAAAGATCATAACAGATTAGGGATTTACAGACTGATTTCATGAATGAACAATGTAATTCTATGTTAGAATTGATCGTAATGGATAGGCTTCTATTTTGACAAAAGCAATCAACTCTATAGGAAATCATGAATTGATAACCAGCGGATGCTGGAGAGAGAGAGAGAGAGAGAGATATTACCACTTGGCAGGAAATCTTCAAAGACCACTGAGGAGAGAGGAGGAGGATTTCAGCACGATGGTTGTGGGTGGGTGAGAAAAAGGAAGATTGAAGAGGAGGATGTGGAGGAAGCAAGTGGAAACCGGATGTTCTTTTCAAGAACGGCATTTAAGACCGTTTGGAGAAGAAGAAGAAGGTTAGGGGGGGCGGGGGGGGGGGGGGGGCGGAAGTGTGGAGTCTCAGAGGGAGGGTAAGGAACCAACCATTCGTGTGAAGATTCCTCTCTCTCTCTCTCTCTCTCTCTCTCTCTCTCTCTCTCTCTCTCTCTCTCTCTCTCTCTCCCTCATACGAGATTATTACTCTGACCCACACAGCTTCGGTCATCAAAGACGTGGCCATCTCCCCTATATGATAGAGAGCGAGTGTCTGAATATTATGTATACACATACACACACACACACACACACACATATATATATATATATATATATATATATATATATATATATATATATATATATATATATATATATATATATATATATCTTTCCTGTCCCGGCAGGAGGAAGAGGAGTAGTCATACCCTGGTTAGAGGGGGTACCTAGAAAGGTATACTCGGAAATCACACTCCCACAAATTGCCAAACCAGCGGATTGTAGTTAGAAAAGGCGGAGTGGGTGGAAAGGGTTGAATCCGTGTGTGTTTATATACATCTAAATATTTAGCAGTCATTTTTTATGGGTCGTGTTCACTAGAAATTAACTAAATAACTATTTCTGGATATTTTAACTTCCACAGCTAAATATAAGGTAAGTATTTCTATTCAGAACATGTAAAAAAAGGTTAAACTCCTAAACACTGAGTTGGTTTAGACATGAGAAGGGACCAGGTGAAGAACATCTAGCAAGGTTTTAAACATTGAGATGGTTTTGACATGTGGTGAGAATGGGTGAAGATAATCTTGCAAGAAACGTACTCGACCTGGAATCAGGACTAAGACTCTTAAGGATGTCAGGATAGGGATAGCCGATATAGATTTCAACCAGATGTTAATTCATGAGCAAATTATAGACGACAAAAAACAAGAGATAACTAATTTTCCATCAAACTCCGTAAAGAAAAAATCTGGCAACTAAAACGTTATGAATGAAAATGGAATGATTCGTGTACACAAGGAAAAGGGGCCACCGGAAATAAAAATGATTAGTATGTCAGTATATTGCAAAACACCTCCTAACACATAGGACCTAACGCCTTTACACGAGGAGAGCAATGTTATCAGAGTTTACAAACAATCGTATACCGAATCACAATCTTTCCTCAAATATTGTTTTTCGTCTATAGTGATTTATCGATTTTATTTAAGGAATTAGACCGTAAAACCCAGTGCCAATGTCCAGGAGGCCATTAATCTCGAGGGTTGTTGTGGAGTAATTGGCAGGCTGGGGTTCGAGTCTCGCTCAAACTCGTTGATTCCTATAATGTCTGCAACGTCACCAAACTCTCAAATCAGTTTAATAGTTTTAAAATATGCAGGATTTCGATTGATCAAATTAGCCATCTATATTTGAAAAAAAGTAAAATCTTTAGTCTATCAAGACTATTATGATCATGGCTTTACAATAATTCAACTACTTACTATTAAACTGAGTATTTTTATTAGTACTTAAACGTAACTCAAATGTGGGGGGAAATCCCGGAGAGTTTCACAGACTAATTTTCTCTCTTTTACACACACACACACACATATATATATATATATATATATATATATATATATATATATATATATATATATATATATATATACTGTATATATATATCCTACAGGAAAATGCTATCTAATAATTACAAACCATTATGATTCACTTTTCCCGTTATTATATTTTTTCATAGCGTCAGTTTTAACCTAATTACTCTCTGCATTTCATTTTATCATTAATTTGGCATTCAATATCCACTAAATTTAACAACAAATCTATAAGGCGAGACCTTTATAATCCTGGATATTCGAAAGATAGGATCGTTTAACAGTATAACAAAAATTTCTCCATCTCTCGTTTTCTTTTTTCAATGGAATACATTAACGATATATCAGAGAATCGATATTACCTCATTTCGTCTGTCCCTTAAAGCAATACCTTTCCGATAAGGTAGGTTGTAATTTATGCACATCTTTCTAGTAAGGAGACAGGTACAAACACATTTATCCAGAAACATCCATAACAAAATTTTAAGCAATAATTTAAAAGTGCGGATCTATGGTTTCAGCCTTGTTATCACCATGACCTTTTAAGCACATAAGTTGAAGGTGTGGACCAGTGGTTTCATCCTTGTTTTCACCATACAGCCCCTTTCAATATATGTCAGAAGATCATTCACCATATTTACAAAAAAAAATATATATATATAAATAAATAAATAAATAAATAACACTTATCAAGAATTATAACATTTACAATGAACTTTTAAGCACAATGTTGGTGTGGACCAGTGGTTTCAACCTTGTTTTCACAATACATCCCCTTTCACTATGTCAGAATATCATCCCCCTCCCCCAAAAAAAAGATAAAAAAAGAAAATAAGCAAACTTGACTTTAAATGTGAATCTCATTCTGTCTCCGCCGCATGTGGTATACACCTTTGTCACCTCTACCTGACATTTCTCAAAACCTACGCCAAATAAGTAGCAAATGAGAGAGAGAGAGAGAGAGAGAGAGAGAGAGAGAGAGAGAGAGAGAGAGAGAGAGAGAGAGAGAGAGAGGCATTCGTACGCTAATATGCATTTAGTTTTCGATGATTATATGGTACGACTGTTGAAAAATTCTTTTAAAATTATGTAGTTTGCTATATGTATATGAGAGAGAGAGAGAGAGAGAGAGAGAGAGAGAGAGAGAGAGAGAGAGAGAGAGAGAGAGAGAGAGAGAGGAGCTGGTCTGATGCCAGCCAACCAGACTCCGTAGTGCATGACGCCACAAGGAGGGAGAGTGAGAAGTAGAAGTGAGAGAGAGAGAGGGAGAGAAGGGGGTTTAAAGCAATATCAATCCTGAAATCAACTTAACCGAACAACCTGCTTGGCTCGCAAGCACTTGCACACACCGAAGAGGAAATCGAAAAATAAATCGCGTATAGGAAAAAAAAAAAAAAAGATTCCTCTCCGCTCAATATTCTGACCAACACACGCCCACGGTGAGGTATTTATACTACGCCAAGGGCAATGACACACAGAGAGAGTATTTACTTTTCAAGGCAGCCAGTATTACAGGAGTGTTTACTTGCAAGGCAACTAATGTTGGATAAGGAATTACAACCAGTTTTGAATATGAAATAAACAGTATGTAATCAGTTTTAATGCAATCGGTATAAAAGTAATGTTTATCTCAAGGGTAACTGGTTATTATCATATTATTATTATTACTAGCCAATCTACAACCCAAGTTGGAAAAGCAAGATGCTATAAGCCCAAGGGCTCCAACAAGGAAAAATAGCCCAGTGAGGAAAGGAAATAAGTAAATAAATAAACGATATGAGAAATAATGAACAATCAAAATAAAATATCTTGAAAATAACATCGAAACAGATAAATCAGATATAAAATATAAAAAGCCATATGAAATAAACTTTCG